>NC_048230.1:7264399-7297099 GCF_002007445.2 Ailuropoda melanoleuca
TATAAATGACATCATATCATAAATTCCAACAGATTCTCTTCGTACTTCATCCGTAACTTTGGCTCACAGACTCTTCAGGATCCACGCCCTGCTGACCTCCCTAAACGCATTCCCTATTACGCTCCCCAGCCCTCACTCTGCTTTCAGCCGCACTAGCCTGCTTGCTGTTCTCAAGACACCCGTGCTGCTCGCTCCCACCCTAGAGCCTTGGCACTGGCTGCTCTCTCTGCCCAGAATGCTCTCCCCCCAACGTGTTCATGGCTCACTCCCTCGCCTCATTCAGGTCTCTGCTCAAAAGTCCCCTCTTTTAAGAAGCCTGTCCTGACCACCCTTCTCTATAATGCCTCCCCTCCCACTACTTGTCTGTACCCTTCCATCTCCTACCTACTTTATTTTTCTTCCCAGCACTTGTCACTACCGGCAAGTGACTTGTTTGCTTATTAACTGTCATCTCCACTGGAAGAGCAAATCCATGAGGCAGGGACGTAGCCTAAACCGTTTTCACAGCTGCATTTTGAGGCACAGAAGAACGTATGGCTCACAGGTGTTCAATACACTTCTGATGATCTCTTGGCCACCTGAGTAGGCTTAGTGAGTGTGTGACTACGTTTCTCTCATCCAAAGGAAGAAACTGGCTGCGAAGCTCGTCTTCTTTACAGGCCTCTTTCCAAAGCACTCATACAGGGTTTGAATGTGCTATCCTTTGCCTGGAGTTATTTTGCCACACCTTTTCCACATCTTCTTGGACTGTGGAAAGATTCTGTCCACTGAGGATTTGTCAACCCTGACCCTAGATGCCAGTCTGATATTAAGAGTGGTCTCTTAGTTGGAGGCAAAGACTACAGTGGAATCTGCTTGTGTAAAATGTTTATCTGGGCCAGAGGTGATCCAAGACGCCACCCCCACTGCCACTGGCCTCCCCTGGGGACACTGGCAGGGGTGCCAGAAGAAAGTGAACAGAGAAACCGAGACAACCCAAGAGAAATCAAGGAAAGTTACATTAGTAGTAGGTCTCTGTCCTAATTTTATAGACTGTATGATCATTAAGTAATATATTATTTCATTCATTCATTACGATCGCACAGAACTAGAAAATTTGCCACAAGCTCTTAAAATCACCACCTAAAAGTAATCATGTGCATACATATTACACAATATGTGTGTCAAAGAGTTTAATGGAAAGATAATGAATAAAATTTCAATCCTACCTGTTATACAGGAGGCGCTTGAAATCTTGAAATAGAGTGTCTTTATTTTTGTCAATAAATCCAATGACCGAATAGCTAGTAGAGGGAAAAAACCCACAGAAAACATGCATTATTCACCAAGCAAGAGCCACATTTAAGCTTTTTGACAAGTCTACAAGCCTTTCCACTGTTAATTATGCCATCAATCATCTTTAGAGCTAATACTGTCCACTTTGTTCGGTGTTAAAGAATATCAAATTTACCTACTAAATAGAGGGGATGTTGTTTCTATTCCTCAAAAGGGGAGCAAACATCAGTACCGTCACTATGATTAAGACCGTCATTTTCTACTGGTTTACAGCTTACCTCAAGAAGACGACTCCTAAAAAGATAGCTGTGTTTATCATCCAGCACTCCTAAGATAAAAGCAAAACCGCAACATACAGGAACTAAGAGTCTCTTCCGTAAGGAGGTCAAGTGACTTGCCTAAGGTTCTCTCAGTGTGCTCAGGGTGGGATAAAAGAATCCAAGAAGAACTGCAAAGGATGGTAAGATTTGGATAAGCAGAGGAGAAAGAGGAAGGGAGGAGATCACACAGGGAAACAGATCAAATGCAGGGAGAAGAGCAGTCACGTGCATGGAGTACATGAGAGGAAACAAGGAGGCCGGCACTCGTGGTTTGGAGGAGGGAGAGGAGTAAAGTCCTGAGAGGCCAGCTACGTTTGTGGTTGGGATGAAGGAGGGATGGGAGCTGCTCTGCCGCAGCGATGGGCGTGGACTCCAGGAGGAGCAAGTACACTGCTGGGGGCACAAAAGCGACGGAGGCTCAGAGGCCGCGCAAATAGGAATTCTAGACGCACCTGCTCCCGACAGCTCGGCTTTCTTGCCTGTCTGCATTTTCTTCCTAGACAATCATCACATCGATGTAGATAATTCTCAGATGTCTTACTCTGACCCCTCACTGATGTGCCAGCCTCACATCTTTGACTCTCTGAGGAACTTCCTTCCTTCCTCCTCCCAGATGAGCTGCAAGGTCACCAGGTCCCAAATTCCTTCCTTGCCTCCCGCATCCTAGATCTGCTTCCTAAGACCTTCTAGTCACTTTTGACTGAAACCTTCAAGCGACCTAACTCTTAATCTTTTATCTAACCTAGAACGTTCAAACTGCAAAGTCCTTGTTTTGGCCATTATGATTTGATCTCAATCTATGTTTCCAGGCATTTCCGCTTCTCTGATGCTACAAAAAGGACACACTCCACTTAAATGGACCTAGTTACTATTTCCTGAATATTTCTAGCACCCTTCCCACTTCTCCCTTTAAAAATAATTCCTAGCATCTAAGGACTAGCATCAGCCTTCCTGGGTTTCTCACAGACAGAAGTATTATATCATGTGATTACTTCTAAATGCTGACAATACTGTTATTAGTTGTATGGCGATTATTTTAGGCCATCTTTTAATTGTACTGATGTATGGATGTAAATGTGTGTATGTTACGTGTATGCACATTTCTGAGTAGAAATAAACATATACACACACACACACACACACACGACCATATAGGTATGTATGCAATCTTACACGGAAAACTCTTTTGGGAGAAGACCACACCTTGTAAAACATTGTGCACACAGAAGATATGCAGTAAGAACCTAGAAAAGGATGAAGGGCTGAAGGAGAGAAGGGGAAGTCTGAGGTGTTGAATATCCCTTGGAAGGGTCAGCTAGCATTCTGGACTAGGAGTCTGGAAACTAGTTATTGTCTCAGCTATTCCATAAACTTGCTGAATGACCTTGGATAAAAGTGTTATTACACACTTTCCATAAGTCTCTCCATCTATAAAACAAAGGCGCCAGGCTAGTTGGTCTCCAAGGCCTCTGACCAGCTCTGCTTTGATGCTTCTGAACTGAAAGGAAGCGTCCTGTAAGTGAGGCCCGCATTTTCAGTGGGAGAGTGTGCACGCTGCTGCCTCTCCCCTCTTCAGTGTTCTGGAACCTGGGAACAGGACCAGAACAAGTGGATAATGGTGCCATTCCAGCACTAATGGCTAGTTTGACAGATGGGGTGATCATCTCAAGCCATATTATTTTATGACTCAGAGTTTTAATTTAAATCAGGAACAGCTATTAAAATTTCTTTAAATGTCTTTTCGGCATTTGTAGAGATAATCATTTGCCTTTTGTTGTTGTTGTTCTGTAATCTCTTCCTGTAACGGGTTATGATGAAGAGAGCTCCTAATGTAAAAAATAAGGAGGAAGGAAAAGAGGAAACTTTAAACAATAATCCGGTAAGAAGCGGTGTTCAGTGGACAAAGCATCCTAAATGTAGCANGTTGTTGTTGTTCTGTAATCTCTTCCTGTAACAGGTTATGATGAAGAGAGCTCCTAATGTAAAAAATAAGGAGGAATGAAAAGAGGAAACTTTAAACAATAATCCGGTAAGAAGCGGTGTTCAGTGGACAAAGCATCCTAAATGTAGCAGGCTGAAAAATGCCCCCCACCCGAAAGACAGGGATTTGACATGGACTACCAAATCCCCCAGGCCCTGTGGGTGTGATCTTCGAAAAATAGGTGTAATTATGTCAAGGATCTTGAGAGGAGAAGCTGATCCTGTATGACCCAGGTGGGCCCCAGATGCCACCACAATTGTAGTTTTAAGACAGAGGCAGGGGTGCCTGGGTGACTCAGCTGGTTAAGTGTCCGACTCTTGACCTCAGCTCAGGTCTTGATCTCAGGGTCATGAGTTCAAGCCCAGAGCTGGGCTCCATGCTAGGTGTGGAGCCTACTTAAAAAAAAAAAAAAAAAAGGCAGAGGGAGTTTTAACAGACACACCAAAGAGGAGGCAGCAGTGTGACCACAGAGGCAGAGACTGGAGAGATGCGGCCGTAAGTCAAGCAATGCCTGTGGCCACCAGAAGCTGGCAGAGGTGAGGAACTGTCCTCCTCCAGAGCCTCCAGTGTGTGGCCCTGCGACACCCAGAGTTTGGACTTTTGGCCTCCAGAACTGGGAAGGCAAACATTTCTCTCATGTTAAGCCACCAATTTGTTATGACAGCCCTAGGGACTCTGACACTAAGGGAGTTATATTTTCTTACCAATTTCTACTTTTCTTATATTGTGACCAGAAAATGTAGCTTGTGAGAATTTCACTTTTTCAACTGACATTTGGAAAATAATATGGCAAAACTAGTTACCCAACTGCTTGTGGTTCTTTGCATGCAATGGTGGCTCTTGGCTCTGGGCCCACAAGCCTGCTTGGAATGCCCTCCCTTCCTCCTCCCTTCCTAATTCTTCCCCGACTAAGCCTCTTTTACTTTTAGGACTCAGCTTGGATATCACTTTCTCCACCAAAAGCTCTCTACGCTCCTCGCCCTGGCATAATTATTCCTCCTCAGTGTTTCCATAAGGCCTCATGCACCTCTAGTTTGACCCCTCTCATTCTTCGTTACAGTGACTTCTCATGTATCTGCTTGTGTCAACCACTGAACTGTAAGCTTCTTCAGAAAAAGGCCAATCTTATCCATCTTTCTCTCTTAGTTCACATTCTCCCATGATTTATTTATTCATCAGCTGATCTAAGTGCCAACCTTGCCAGGGACTGTACATGGCCGCCATCGTGAGTGTTCAAGAAAAGTTGGAAAAGCAAGGAATGAATGAAGCTAAGCCAATTTTTTTTTTTTTTACGTGAGGAGATGAAAATATATTATCCTGTGAAATGACTAAAAAACACAAGTGAATAGGAAAACAGTGTTTATTTTCCCTGGTTCTACTTTCTGAAGTGAAGTTGCATGCAAGTCATCATGTTTGGTACCCAAGTAAGATACTCACACCACGTCACCTGCGTAATGTCGAATTCGAAAATCACGATCAAACTCCAGGATTTTGTCTGAGGCGCAGAGCTAAGAAATCAATAAGGAAATTATTTTGAAAACAGATTATTTTCACTTTCCTAAAGATGTCATGTAAGATGACAGAGTCACAAATCATGATACCATTATGAATGAAATCACCCTGGGTGGGGCTTATGTGGTAAAGCCTGCGCGCTTTCACCAGAAGTCCACACAGCTGGACTTCATTTCCCAGCCACCTTGGCAGACAGATATGGCCAAGTGACCAGGTGCTGACAGCGGACAGTGAGCAGAAAGGAAATGTGGCTGTGTCAGGCCAAAGCTGGTAAGAAGTGGGTGACCCTCTTCAGCACTTCCTCTCCTCCCACTATCTGGATGCAGAGAAGGATAGTGGGAGGATGGAAGAAGTCCAGGTCTCTGGGACAAAAGCGGACTTCTACCATCTCTGACGCTGAAAGCCTGGCTGATGCCATAAGTGGCCCAGGCTACCCTGACTGATAACAGTCTCTTTCTGTTCCATGCTCCACTTAGGGGACACCACACTGAGAGCTTGCTGTCTGCTGGGCACGTACATCTCATACAATCCTCACAACTGAAATTCACAATATTAGGAGCTCTCTTTTACATACAAGGAAACTAAGGGTCAGAGAGATCAGGTAATTGGCCCAAGTCACACAGCTCATAGGTGGTCGTTCTGGGAAGGATTCTTGGGACCAGATGTAATGTCTGCTCTCCTATGTACACAATGGCCTGGCTCACTTGTCTTTTGTTGAGCTGGGAGTCAAGTTCAGGGCTCTCATTTCAGAGAAGGTCAACTTCCTGCAGTTATTTCTCACTGAAGAGGAATAGTTTATGGAAAGGCAGTTTTTCTATGGTGGTGATCTCCACAGTTTCCTACAATTTTCCCTGTTACAGTAGCACCCAGGCTCCTTTGTCTGCCCTGTGAAGGATCATGCAGTATCCTACAGGTTCTAAAGCAGACATCCAAGAATCCGTAAAGCACTGAGTGCGGTTATGCACAAAAACTTAAGTTGCACGGTTAGCTACCAAACAACTCCAAACAGGATGGTGGCTTCTGCACTGATAACTGGACTAGTAATGGAAGAGTCTGTTAATCAGACAAGTGAATAATTACACTAAATTAGAGTCAGACTTCCAAGTTCAAATCTTGGCTCTACCACCTACTTGCTCTGTGCCCTTAAATAATTACTTATCCCAGAGAGTTGTTCTGAAGCTTAAATGAACCATGAAGATCGAAGTATCTAACATACAAAGGCGTCTCCAAAAAAAAATGGGATCCCCCTTTCCTTCTCTCTTGTTAACCATTTTACAAAACCCTTTCATTTATAAAACTCCTTGGGAAAAGGACCCAGGAGATGCCCATGCTAATTGAATATTCTTATATTTGGATACTGCAAAGACTCAAGTGATCTGAACACAGAAGGTTTTAGATTTTTCTTTACGTTTTGAAAATAATAAATTCTGTATATCATTTAACTTTATATGTTCACCATACTTTAAACAGTAATTTCATGCTTTATTGGATCATTTGCCTATCTCTCCATGATAACTTTAATGTAAAAGAAACCATTTAGCCCCTAAATAAATACAAGGCAGATACCTCTTATTTAACATGCCAGTAACTTGAGCTAATCTGTAACCAATAGCAAATGGTAACACCTGGCATAACGTACAGAATAATAGCATTATTTAACAGAAAGATTTATAGTGATGAAAACATCCTGACAGCTTGGTTATTCCACTTCTTTCCTTCATTAGAGCAATAATCCCAGAAATTAACACACTTTAAAAGTCCCCAACTCAGGGGGGACTTCTTCCAGCATCACTGCCCCCTTACCTTGTCAGACAAGGTGGCGGGGGGGCCGGGGGGCGTGATGCTGGAAAAAAGAGCCACCTGGTTGAAGAGTCAGAGAAACCTGGGTTTCCACATTTAAAGAGAAAAGAAAAGAAAAGAAAAGAAAAGAAAAGAAAAGAAAAGAAAAGAAAAGAAAAGAAAAGAAAGAGAAAGGAAGAAAGAAAAGAAAAGAAAAGAAAAGAAAAGAAAAGAAAAGAAAAGAAAAGAAAAGAAAAAAAAGAAAGAAAATTCCCGGGGCGCCTAGGTGTCCATTCTTGCTTTGGGCTCCAATCATGATCTCAGGGCGTGAGACTGAGCCCTGTGTTGGGTTCCATGCTCAGCAGGGAGTCTGCTTGTCCCTCTCCCTCTGCTCCACCCTCCCCACCCACTCACTCATTCTCTGTCTCTCAAATAAAATAAATAAAATCTTAAAAAAGAAGAGAGAATTCCTGTCTTCCCAGACAAATTATTATTTTGCAATTTCTTATCAAATCCATGGCAACTGTTTAAAAGTACTACGTAGAGTGGCTACATTAAGAATGAGATTATATTTCAAAATATTTGGTGGACAAATTTAAGTCAGGTGTACAAATGCCCAGCGTGAATCAAAATGAGGTGATTTATCATGAGATTCATAGTTATCTATTTAAATGAAGTGGAGCCCTGCATGTTTTAGTTTAAAATTCAATATTCCATAAGATGTATTTGGTATGATCGTGACCGAAGTCAATTCATTTCACAAACATTGATTATCTACCATTTGGTAGGCAGGATGTTAGGTGAGCCTCCAAGACCTAGGCTGGGATTATAAAGGACGCAGATAACCCTTCCCTCGAAGACAGGACACCTGTAATAATGTAATAGTACCCTCTTACAACAGATCACTCTAAATGGGGTAGGGTGCTTCTAACTTGGCTCAGTACTCTGTCCCCAGCACACAGAATTATGCCTGGGAAATGAGAGGCATGTATTAAGCACTTGTGTTATACATAGGAAATGACTGAAGAACACCCCGACCAGAACCCTTACGTCAAAGGTCAGACCGTAGTATCTGACAGCTGACTGACTTGTAGTAGGGATCCAAGTCAATCCTCAGTCACAGACCAAGGAGAATCTTTGGGAAATAAACTGGCCTAAAATAAATATCAGCCAGTAATCTATTTCTTGATGATTTATGCTTTATCTAGTTAATTGTAGATTCTTACTGTTCTGATTACATCATTTCAAAGGGGACAGAGTTAGAAAATAGACTTATTCGTGCTAAAAAAATTGGCAGTGTGTCATAGATTTACGTGAAAATATGGAGGAGCAGAAATGTTTGCTCCTTTTTTTATGGAAGTGACGGAGCACGGGGCCTGTTTCTCTTTCAGCTTATGGTTGCTGGACAAGCTGGTATTTGTAGGGAACACTCAAGGATGATGGTGTGCCCCTCCTAGGACAAATACTAACGACAAACATACTATATGCAAAGCAGACAAAGGTCTGACAACCTCAACTGCCACCATTTATTACAGGAATGTGATCTGTTTAATAACATTTTTAGAATGTGGGAAATGGGGAGTTAAAAGGATACCCATTCATTTAGGGGAATGAGTTCCCTTGTGATGGGGAGAATTACAGCTAGAACTTTCCTATTTTTAAGAAAGTCACATAGTCTGAAGAATTGTGGCAGAGGACACATACTACATTTTATAACTGATTACAGTAAAAAGTCAAGGACAAAAGCTGTTTTCAGTGCCAGAATTATCAGATGCAGGAGCAAAATTCTAGCACATGAACAAGGCCTCTATACCTATTGGTTATAAATGACATCATGCTTTCTAAAATCCTGTTCCTTTCCCCCATTTCTAGCAAATTGAATAGTCTGGAGCTCCCTCTTCTGGATATTATGATTTTTATCAATCTTGTCATCCCATAAACCAGAGAGGCAGAATTTATTTATAGCAGTAAGTCACTTAATGGATGCGTATGGCTTTTCTTGCTTAGTTGAGTGCACATTCTTTTATTTTTTATTTTATTTTTTTTAAAGATTTTATTTATTTATTCGACAGAGATAGAGACAGCCAGCGAGAGAGGGAACACAAGCAGGTGGAGTAGGAGAGGAAGAAGCAGGCTCATATGGGAGGAGCCTGATGTGGGGCTCAATCCCATAACGCCGGGATCACGCCCTGAGCTGAAGGCAGACGCTTAACCACTGTGCCACCCAGGCGCCCCAGAGTGCACATTCTTTTAAACCAACATTTAAGACCATTTAATCCTGTCAAACAATGGGGAAAATCTTACAGATCAAAGGGAGAGGAAGTTCTCATAAAACACGTTACCTTTCGGCTGGAAAAATGACCATGTTTGCCCAGTTTACTGTTAAGTGCTTCGAGGAACATTTCATCGGTGACTTTGCCCACATTCATGCAGGCATCATCCAGGATTGCAATGATCCCCTTGTGCTGCTGTTCCACAAGGTCCACGATGATCTGATTGTTGAAGTAATCGATCTGTAGGACACAGCAAGAGGGCAGTTCCAGAGGGAACAGAGGCCAGGACAGGCAAAACACGGATGCCTGCATACATTTCAGGAGTTCAAGTCACGTTATCTTGGTGGGAAATGTGTCAAGAGCATTAATGAGGTCTAGTGCTAAAATGAGCACATGTTCTATCTGAGGTTTAATTTTTAATTTCTTTCATGAAACACTTTGTGTTATGTATCGCTCAAGGCAAAACTTACAAAGTAGGTAGTGTTTCTCCCATCACTAACTTTTGTTTTAATCCTGCACCGAACCCCATTCCTTCATGCTCTCAATCCCCCAATCTTGTTTGCCATTTAATCACAAGATTCACACTCCACGAAGTACCAACAAATAATCTTAAAGTATTATTGGATTTATAACCTGATGAGGTTAAGGTATCACACAGGACTTGGATTTTTAGTTCTTTGGCCTTGGAGGACTAAAACCCCAAAAAGCATCTTCTCCAGCTTTCCCCCAGTGAAAAGAGCACATAGAGATCTAACAGACTTTGGATGTTGCTATGGGCAAAATATAAAAAATTAATTAACTCTGAGATGAAAGTATCTGTAAAAGATAAGAATAAACTTTTTGTTTACTTTTGTGAGCAGAATAAAGTTCTAAATAACAGCTGGCTTTTTAGCAACGTCAATACCCACAAAGTTCATCCCAAATTCCTCTCCTACGCCTGTTTGCCCGAGAGTCCACAGCATGCATCCCACCACGCACGCGCTGGCCCTGCAGGCTCGCTGCGCTCACTGGAAGATGGGCAGTCTATTCTCACAGTTCAGTCCTGGGTGTTGATGTGTCCCCCTATTTAGGAGGTACCTAAACTTGAGCGTTGTCTCCATCGTCTACTGTAAGACCTACATGCTCATAATGGACTATTTCAGTCTCTCATGGATCCCTGCTCCACGCTATCTGCAGTCCAAGGACTCAGGCCAGTTACCTGACTGTGGGTTTCAGTTCCGCCCCTACTCTTCCAAGTTCTCTACCGTTTCCATGGACTGACGGTCTACAGACTGGGTGGTTTCTACTTCCTTTTTTATACTTTGCTGGTCTGTCTATATCAGTCAGTCATCAAGAGATGACTCACCCCCTCCCCTAGGGGCATTTGGCATTGTCTGGAGACATTTTTGAAGGTCATGACTATGTGCCCAGTGGGAAGAGGCTGCTACACATCGTACAATGCACAGGACAGCCCCACAACAAGGACTTATCCGACATCCAAAACGTCGGTAGTACAGAGGTGGAGAAACTCTGGTCTAAATATGTACTTTTATAGTGGACACGTATTAGATTTCCTAATTAGGGAGAAAAGTTATCTCCTTTTGAAAAAATATCCTTACTCTTCTCAAAAAGCAGTGACTCTTAATTATTAGCTGAAGGCTTAGACTTTCGGAGTATGAATTAAAGATGAAGTCTTTTGTCCCAGGACTAAAGCATTAAGTCCTCTAAAGAACCAATTGTGTAACTAAAAGCGATGAGTCTTCGCTCAAGAGTTCAGTAACTTTTAGTTTGTAAGTTTAAGGTTACTTCAAACATTGCTTCAAGTTGTGGCTTCCAAACCAGGTTTTCCCAGCAATCGAGATTCCCCGGAGGCTTCTTAAGGACTACAGGGGAAGGGGGAGATGTGACGAGGTAGCTAAGGGGCAGAGAGGTCTGGGCCTCCCATTCCCACCCCAGACGGAGCAGCTATGTGCCCAAGAGTTCAGTTCTCAAAAGCTAAAAAATGACTTGCAAACTACAGCACGAAAAGCCTGTAAAAGCCAGTCAATTAGGGAGACAACCATGCATTGGGAACCTCCTGACCGAAGTCCACATACCACCTATGAAACAGACTGGTAGAAAAACGCTGATCCTGAAACCAGCCAAGACTCCAGATAGAACAACCAGGGGCATACACGGAACATAGACAGAGACTAGATGACATCTCGGGAATCTGATGGGCAAAATGCAGACTGTGGCAAGCTCTACAGAACAAATGACTCATCCTCTTTGTCGGAAGGTTGTGAGGGGTAAAAAAAGAGATGGAGAAGAAAATCTATAGATGTGCGCGAGACCTGACAACCAACCACAATGTAAGAACCTTGCTTGGATCCAAAATCAAACAACTACGAAAACAGACAAAAAAACCCTGTAAGATGATTGAGGAAATGTGAACACTGACTGGATATCTGATGATATTAAGGAATTACTGTTACATTTCTTAGGTGTGATAATGATACCACGGTCATGGTATTTGTAAAAGTCTTTATCTTTTAGAGAAGCACACTGGACTGTTTACAGATGAAACAATATGATGTCTGAGATTTGCTTCAAAATAACCTGGGGGTGGGGTGGATGGGTGGGTCGGTGGGTCCAGATGACACAGACTGGCAACCCACTGATAACTGTCACAGCTGGGGACGGGTACATGGAGTTCATCATATCACGATCTCTGCTCTTGTGTTTGCTCGAAATTTTCCATAATAAAAAACATTAAAAAAAATCAAGCACTATGTTCAGAAGTTGAGTTTTTAAAAGGAAATAACTGCCCAGAATAGAGATTCCAATTTGAAGGGACCTGGCATGTAGTCAGTATTGTAACAATTACCTGGGACCTAGCCTTTTGTTCCCGTGAGGACATTCATTTCTTGGTTTACTTGCTAAAGATTTTTGCATTTTTAGGGCTGTGGCTCCTTTTTCAGATTTTCGGAATAGCCTACTGCAGTTGTTGACTTTTCTCCTTAACAACTATGCCTGTGGGATCTGATATCCTGATTTTTAAAGGAAATTTTTGACCGGTATCTCTGAATCACCTCTGAATAACAAGTTTCATGATTAAATTTGCTATAAAAATCTAAGCATCAGTTGTAATTGTGTGTTAAATTGTACAACAGATCCTTTCTAAGAAAGCTGCATCTAAACTTAATTGAATTACATCTTAAATGTGCTATAAGAGTTCACTGCTTAAATCAAAATGATAGGTAATTCTGCTACAAAGTAATAATACACCTTTTGGTTCATTTCTAAAACAGTAAAATTTATACTAATATACTTGAACGAAATTTTTTTATGGTATTCTGATGTTTAACACATGCTGGAAGGCAAAGACGCAATTTGAGGCAGGACAGCTACTAATTATACCGCTGTCTCCCTTTCTGAATGAGACGAGATAGAAAGTAGGAAGGTGGGAAGAAATATAAAAGTAATTTACCTACAGCACATCAGATAAGCTTTTTACTACGTCGGATATTAAAAAAATACTAACTTTATTGTGTGTTCTATTTGGCAAGAGGATAAACACACAATTTTAGCAACACAAAAATGTGTGGAGACTCAGAAGTTTTTGCATTTCTCAAGTCTGTTCTCAAAATTGTTTAAAAATACAAATTTAAGAGAAAACATTACTAGGTCTCGCCCTGCGACAAGCAGGAGGTCTAATGGTAAGGACCAAGAGAGCCAACCAAGTCATGCTTCTCAGCAGTGGTGTTTGGGCTTGTGCCCCAGGGCAGTCCCACTTTCTGGCCTGGCCTTGCCAGACGTTTGACTGTGACAACTGTCAGGGTTCACAAAGGGCCATGAGAAGGTGATACCAGCTGTGACATGAAGGACAGCAGACAGAAGTAAACGTTAATGTTTTTCACACCTGGATTTCAGAGAATATAAACCATAATAACCGAAGATAGTAACAGTGCTACTTAGACTGCAAAGTAGAGGAGGGAAAAAAAAAAGGATAAATAAGAGGAGAAAGAGGACAGGAAGAGAATAAACTAAATTTGGAAGCAAAGCCCAATGGACTTAAGGCAAAAGTCACCGCTCCGAGTAACCTCTACATGGCGCTAAACTCTACGAGACAGAGACGAGCCAGAAAACCCACGTGGCGTCAGCTCTCAAGCGCGAAGGTTATAACTCAGCATTTCTGGGCACCAACAAGGCAGTCCATCAAATGAGAGGAATTCCACCCATCAACCCTGAAAATGACTCGGAATTATGCATCCCCAAAAGGAAAGCTAATGTTCAGAAGTTTCACAGGCCCAAGAAAATTGCAACAAAACAGCTAAAATGATAGGATTTGACGCTCTTGATACGACGGGCAACACAGGAAGCTGTTTTCCAGAGGTGGCCACTCACGTGCTTCCAGGGGATGCCCTCCCGCTCGTACTCCTCCTGCTCCTGCTTCAGCACGAGCTGAATGAAGAGCTGCTGAAGCTTCTCGTTGCAGTAGTTGATGCAGAACTGCTCAAAGCTGCGGGACAAGGGATCCATTAGGTTCAAAGAAATGACAAAATAAACAGGAGAGTTGTAAGCATCTTATCCAGTTTACCTGTTGTTGTCAAAGATTTCAAAGCCATAGATATCCAAGACACCGATGACAGTGTTTTTCCCGTGGATCGTGGTGTCATAGTTCTTGACCTCAATAATATCATTGATGCGAGTAACAATCCAACAAAAAAGGCGTTCGTATATTGCCTGTGAGGAGAACAACATCATTCATTCCTGCCCATTTGGGACTGCGTCTTCTGTTTAGATCTGTGATTAGTTTTAAATTCTTATCCACATCCACTTTCTCTTTACCACTTAACATAGCTGTTATTACTCTAAGCAGAAAAATTAGAAATGCATATCTGTTAAAAAAAAAAGCGCTACATGATGTAGGTAACACTCAAGTAAATGGTTTGGATTTTTTAAGATTGTTATCGGTCACTATGGTATTCCAATACCACTTCCAGGTACGTCTCTGCTCAGCTCTATCAGTAATTTGCCTAATCCCTCAAAGAAGTCGCTTCATTACTTGATTGTGGATTTCATCAAATATTAAAAAGTGGGGAACCAGTGAGTTAATATCTATGTTCCAGTAAAGCTCTATGGATTCTAAAAATACAAATATTGATTTATAATGCTACATAAAGATCTGAGCCAAAGACCGCAGTTTGAAGTTCCTAGAGAATCAAACGCCTATCCAACGCCAAGGACACTTGCAGCCAGACGCACGTGGACAAAGGCACCACACGCTTACACGCACTCACGTCCTGATACAAGCAGGCTTTGCAGCACCCCATGCCTTTAGCAGCTTCCTCCACCCACCCCTCCTCCCTCCACCTGCAGTCATCGACAAACCGCCTCCGTTCTTTGCCTCCCTTTTACTCTTCCATCTAGTCCAGTCTTTGCTTACCTCCCACTGCCCTACTGAAACGGTTCATCAAAGACCCCAAGCACCTCAGTGTAGACGCTTCCTTGTGCCTCTATATGGACGTCTTACTTAGACACTCAGCATCACTCCACCTGGTTTCTCACCCTTGTCCTGAACTTTCTCCCCTCTGGGATTTGTGACACCACACCTCCTTAGTTTTCCTCCTATTTCGCTGGCTGTTCCTTCTGGATGACCTTTGGTAAGATCTCCTCCACCTGACCTCTGAGAGGCGGAGTTCCTCTGGTCCTCTTCTCTTCACTCTCAATTCCTCCTGAGTCATCTCATTCGATGTTAAACAGTAGTGTTATAATACTACTCCCAAGCCTGGTACTCCAACATAGACCTCACCTCTGAGTGCCAGACTCCCGTGCTCGACAGCCAACCCGACAATCTTCCTAGATGGCCTCACAGCCATCTCACACGTGTGTGCTGTCAGGACTCTGGATCTCCCCACCTCCGAAAACTGTTCCTACCCTACCTCTACCCTACTTCTAACCATGAACAAAGGACTCTGGAAATGTAGGAAGTTATTCATTCAACAGATATTACCTGACTACTTACTGTGGGCAGGTTATTGGAGATACAGTACTAAAGCAAACATAAACACGGTCTCAGTCTCCAAGGAGCACAGGGAGTAGGATGGAGGAAAAACCATGCACGCGGGTACACACACACACACACACACACACACACACACTTTGAAGGTGAGGTGTGTGGCATTGGAGGATTACTGAACCTGTTTGGGATTCACAGAGGCCAGGGAAGGCTTCCCTGAGAAAGTGGGCTGAGATCAGAAGGATGAGTAAGAGTTGATGAGGCAAGAGGGGGACAGAAAAGGGATCCAAGCGGAGGCAACAGCCTGCACAGAGGCCCTGTGGCTGGAAGGAGAAAGGGGGGATAAAGACAACCTGCAAGGCCTGAGAGAACACTAATGTGCTGGAATGAAGGAACGAGACTGGAGGATGGTGTAGAATGAGGCAGGAGGTGCAGGCTGGAGGCAGACCATGCTAGGAGTGATCCTTGATTTTATCGTTCAGGGCTGTGGATTTTACATCTCAAACACAGCCCATCTCAAATCATCCCTTTTCCCCATTTCTATACTGCCCGCCATCGTCTCTCTCCTGGATACTGAAATATCCCCCTAATGGTCTCCCTGCTTCCATTCCCACCCTCAGAAGATTCTCCATACTGAAGCTGGAGCGATCGCCTTAAAGAGCAGACTCGCTGTCATTGCCACTGCTTAGAATCCTCCTCTCTGCATTGCACTTGGATAAATCCAAATTCCTCTCGAGACTAAAAACCAAGCCTGGGACTTATAAGAGTAAAAACGGAATACGGGGCAATCTAATCAACCAGCAACAAAGAGAAAGAAAACAAGGAAATGTAAACTTGGGAACATAACACACTTGCCACACAGATCACAGGCAAAGGGTTAAACCTATGAGCTCTTACAAACGCAACAAAACAACAGTGGCCCTGAGGAAAATGTACAAAGGACAACCAGGAGATTCCCAGGATGGATTTAAATACCTTACAAACATACGGAAAGATGCTCAAATACACTGGCAATGAAAATGAAAGTAACCACCAGGTACTCCTGTACACCCATAAGGTCAGTCAATTTAAAGTTTAAAATCAGTGTGCTCTTTGATGTGGTGAGCTCATTCCTGGGAGTGTGTCCAGTGGGAATGAAAGCGCTGGTGTGGAGGGACACACGCACAGGAGACGGCAGCATTATTTGTCGTGGCAGAGAAAGGAAACAAGGTGAATGACTTAAGGGGAGAATGGTTACTAACTCATGGCACCATCCCCACACAGACACGAAACACAAGGGATGAGAACTCCATCGGGTGACCTGAGGCGGTCTTCATCAAACACTGGTGAGCAAAGCAGAATGGAGGGCGGTGAGAGGGCCCGTGCAGGCTCCCTGGCTTCCCAGTCAGTCAGATTCACTCTCCTCAGAACGTTTCCTGAGAGTAATGCTCACAGTCAGGGCGTTTTATTGAGACTGTCATGGTCCCAAAGTACCATCCTGGATTCTAAAACCCGAGCCCACTTTCACGCGATGTCTGGAAGCATCCTCACGGAAGTTCACTAAAACTGCATCCCCAGGCCGAGACAATGTCTGTTAAAATCCCACCTTAGCAAAGGCGTCCCTGCCATAACTAGCTTCCTGCTCCGTGTGCTGCTTGTCAATGATGTCGCGACCCGTGGCCACCGTCCGGTAGAGAAGGGCCTTCTCAACCATATCCGTCTTGGTGGAGAGCAATTCTGCGATGATAGGCACAACCTTGCCATTTTCGATGAGAGGCGTGTCACCATCCACCACGAATTTTAAATTTCCCTATACCAGAGGGAAAACACAAGATGCCATTTCCAGCAAGATTCTGAAACGTTATGTCAGGGATATATTTGCCAATTAAAGATAAAATTGAAAGGGACCTTGTTTGTAGCACTGATTTTCCTAAATACATGACACATATATAAAAACCTAGCACTTCATCTGTCTCTCTTCTCTTCTCCAGACACCCATCTATCTCTTAACTTTTGGCATTTGTTTTTGATGGATAGAGGCTTTACATTTGTATGGAGTCGAATCTATAGTTCTTTGGCGATGGGGTTTCTCTCACTTCGGTGTCACACTTAGACCATTCCCACTCCACAGATTTTATAAATATTTCATATTTTCCTCGAATACACAGCTTTCCCCCTTATATTTAAGCTTTTAACTCATTTAGAATTTATGTTGTTAAGTGGTGCAAAGAATCCAACTTTGTTTTTTCAGATGGTTCGTTAGTTGCTCTAACACCATTTACTGAATGGTCCAGCTTTTCCTCCTGGTTTGAAATGTCACCTTTATTATATATTAAATTCCCCTAAGTTCCTGAGTCTATTTGTATTTTACTTAGTCAATAAGCAGTGAATACTTATTAACCCTCTACCAACTATCCAGCACATCAACCAGCCTGTGGCTTAATGTGATGATGTATCTGTGCAACAAGTTTTAAAGCACTGTCACCTTGACTATCATTTTAGATCCGGCAGAATTAGTCATGTATCCTCTCCTCTCTTCTCCCTACCTACCACTCTTCCTTAGCACATTTTATCTGATCTTCTTACATGGTTATTGGTCCAGGTAAATTCTAAAGCCATTATGTCAACTTAAAAAATAAAACTCCTGCTTGGATTCTGAACGATATTGTTGCACTTTATAAACTGGTTGAAGGAACAGGACAATTAATAATGTTCAAGTCTTCCTAGTTAGCAACATTTACTTAGGATAACATTTTTATTTCTCTATGATATTTGTCATAAAGGTCCTGCACATTTCATTAAGAAATGTGCCACGTTAAAGTGAAAGGCAGTTTTTATTTCAGATTTGAATTCATGGTGTCACTCATTTTTTCTAAGGATACGTATTCACTATATTTTCAACGTCTATAATTATATAAAAAGGCGTGAAAGAAATCTGACACATGGCCCTTCACTCATCTGAGTTTGCTGTGGAGTATCGGAGCACGACTAGAACATGAGTCAGCCATCTTGGTCTACCGCGCTGGCCACCACAAACAGTCCTAACACCCCTTTAGGGCTCATTTCCCAACCTGAAAAATGAGATGATCAAAATTCCAGTTCTGATAATTTATGATTCTATGCTTCAAGCGCTACTGGAAACATATTCTGTTCAAAACATTTTAGCTTATACCATTGGTAGTCATATCATTCCTGAATTCTTTTATCCTCAGAATGAAACAGTTCAAAATCTAACACTATCAGTAAGACAATGAACTAAAGCTAAGTTTCAAAACCTACAGTGGCTTCGAAAATCCCTCATAATGTTATAAAACGATGCAGAGAACCACAGATACAGTAATTGCTTCAAAACGTAAGAGAAATTTTCTTCATATAAATCAGTTTTTAAATCTGCCCGGAAAAAGCAAAATCTTCTGCAAGAGCATCCTGTCTCCACAGGGAGGCAATATGCGCTGAAAGGTGTCCCTACTCACCAAGTGAAGAATGGCCGCCAGAATCTTATACACGGTTTGAGTCTCCTCAGGTTTGAAGCCAATCACTTTCATGGCATCAGCTACTACTTTGAATTCTGCAGCGTCGTTGATAGAGGACTGGGAATGAAAATGGAAAACTTAAGTCACCAACATTTCATATGAACATTAAAATCTAACAATTATGAGACTACATTCAAGTTTAGCCAAGGTCTTGATGCTTTTGTAGTAAAAGTGACTGAGTACCCAGAGAAAATGAAAATTATTTCAGGGGGAGAAATATCACTCGGCACACAAAATGCCCACTTGTGCATGAGAGCACAAGTAGGCATGGCATATTTTCTGGAACCTTCGGTGAGGGAGCTAGTCCTGGGCTGCCTCACAGAAGCTGATCTCCTCTCTGTGTTGAGTGAAGAAAACAGGAGACGTGGAATCACAAATGGAAATACTGACCGTGGGAGCCTCTCAAAGACACATGCCTGACTATTGCTACCTGTGGCTTTTTGTTCCACAATGAGTCTGTAGAGTCTGGGAGTAATACTCCCTCTCTTGGATGGTCAGGCTTTTGACTTCACAGGTGAGGAAACAGCCCCCCACCCCCAAAGCAAAGTGGGCTGCCTCATTCAGCAAGCTCTTAGATATTCTGGGACCACAACCGCTTTTTCACAAACATTTGGTGCATATGATCTTTTTTTTTTTTTAAGATTTTATTTATTTATTTGATAGAGAGAGACAGCCAGCGAGAGAGGGAACACAAGCAGGGGGAGTGGGAAAGGAAGAAGCAGTCTCCCAGCGGAGGAGCCTGATGTGGGACTCGATCCCAGAACACCGGGATCACGCCCTGAGCCGAAGGCAGACACTTAACGACTGCGCTACCCAGGTGCCCCAATGTGCATCAGATCTTCTAACTGGTTTGAGGGGGTTGCTATAGATTGAATGTCTGTATCCCCCCCAAATTCATATGTTGAAATCCTGACCCCTCCCCAAAGGTGATGGAATTAGGAGGTAGGGCCTTTGGGAGGTAATAGGTCATGAGGGTAGCACCCTCAATGAATGGGTTAGTGCAATTGTAAGAGGCCCCAGAGATTCCTCATCCCTTCTGCCCTTCCCCTGTGAGGACACAGCGAAGGCTCCATCTATAAACCAGGAAGCAGGCCCTCACCAAATCTGCAGGTGCCAGCCAACTGCCAGTCTTGACGAGCTACAGCCTTCAGGTAGGAAATGCAAACATGTCAACAGAAATTCACAGTGAAGCAATGGAAGCCTGTCTCAATAAAGTTTTCCCAGAGCAGCAGCTGCAGAGGGCCTGACTGATCTTTTCCTCGGTGAATTTCTCCGCTGGTGGGGACACAAAGGACCTGGCCTGATGCTCATCTTTTGAGGAGGGGCATGGGAAGGGGTCTTCTGTGCCCGATGAGTACCTGTTCCTTTAGTATCCAGGACAAGACAAGGCAAGTTCCTCCACCTACCTGGTTCTCTGACCTTGGGCACGATACTTAACCTCCTCAAGTCTCAGTTTCCTCATGGGTAAGATGGGCGCAACAATACAGGGTTGTTGTGAGAATTGCATGAGAATTATGTAAAGCACCTCCCTAGCTCCCAGCATATAAAAAGCACTAGACAAGTATCAGACAGAACTATTATTTAAACTGCAACTGTGCTGAAACTGCACAGAAACTAGACAAAAAGTCTAAGAGTCCTACTGAGGGGAACTGTCGGCTGCCAGAACCCTGATTTGTTTGCCCCTCTCCAAGTATACCTGTCCTTCAGGGCTGCTCTCCCCCGTGGCCTCAGGAGGTAAATCTTCATGGGCAGAAACTAATCACGATGATCTGATTCCCCTTACCAACCGACTGACCAGCCATGGGCATGTGATGCTATTCTGGTCAATAAGCCATGAGGTTTCCCTGGCTACAAAGGGACATAAGCCAGGAACATTTCCTCTGCCTGTGACTCCTGGAACTGCAGCTGCCATTTTGGGACCATGAGGAAAATCAGCCCAAGCACAGTTTTAAGTTGGAGAAACAAACAACATCTGGGTCCCTACCAGCACTGTGGCGGCATTAAATTAACCAACTCTGGAACTGCCCCTTCTCAGGGCTTCTTGTTACTGAGGTAATTAGGTTCTTATTGTTCTGGGAGACTTTCATTTGGGTTTTATCTTCCCTTCAACCCAAAGTATCTTAACTGTACACTGTTCCTATATTTTTAGGGTAGTTAGGTAAAATTGTGATACAGAGTATAATACTTTATAGTTATTAAAATCATTCTATTAACATTTAATTGTTCATTAATGGGAACATATTAATCATTATATTGTCATTTAATAAAAACAAGTTTATTTCATCAGAGTTTATTGCATGATTCCATTTATAAATATATATACACAGGGGCACCTGGCAGGCTCAGTTGGAGCAGCATGTGACTCTTGATCCCTGGTGCATGAGTTCGAGCCCCACAGAGGGTGCAGAGATTACTTAAAAATAAAATCTTAAAATGCATCAATATCTGTGTCTATATAGTGTGTATACACGCAAGCCATCATCAATAACTACGGGAGGTAAGCTTTAGTATATTTTTGTTTCCTTCTGGTACATCTTATTTAGGTTTTGACTATGATCACACATTATTTCTTTGTTTTTGTGAAAGAGGGGGAAAAAAGGAGGCCTGGAGAAAGGAATGGGAACTGGATGAAAGAGAACATTTAGGGCAAAGCCTAAATGTTCATTCAATACTTGCTTTCTGAGG
Organism: Ailuropoda melanoleuca; assembly: GCF_002007445.2. Classification (NCBI taxonomy): domain Eukaryota; kingdom Metazoa; phylum Chordata; class Mammalia; order Carnivora; family Ursidae; genus Ailuropoda; species Ailuropoda melanoleuca. The sequence goes on from NC_048230.1 coordinate 7,285,717, forward strand.
GGGAGCTACATGATCAGACCAGAAGTAACTTGGTCAATAAGACAATACGATGCAAGAGGAACATTCCTGGTCATTGGCTTTGTAAGTGCTGGTTTCACAATCCCTTCTGCATCTCTGAGCCCTGCTGGTCTACTCTCAGAAAGCTCAAGTGTTACCCTCTATTGTCTTGTTTATTTTCAATTAATTTTCACCCAAACACCCTGCTCTGGGATGACTGTAGAAGTAAAACAAAACAAAACAAAACAAATCCATGCAACGTGAATGTCAGACAATGGAAAATTAATTGGGAAAGCCTAAATATCATTTATTTCCATGCACGGCAATAAAAATACAGCTAATCAGTAATGCGAGTATAATTTGCTTCAGATGAATAATAGAAATAAAAAAGGAAACACCTCCCACATCTTTGATCTTTTCCTTTCTTTCCTTTCACAAATTCTTTAATTTCTCCCCTAACTACAAAAGCACTGCATTTTTTTTTATTACAGAAGAAATTTAAAATATGGAAAAGTACAAGAACATGGATACCTGTAATCTCATCCATCCAGAACCAGTAATTAAAACCTTGGTCTATTTCCCTCCATATCTTATTTTATGCATTTATATACCTTTCCCCGACAAAGTAGGATAATATTATAATTACCATTTCATAGTCTACCATCAACAGACAACTATATTATTAGGGTTAGCTGTAAAGTGACTAGCAGAACGCTAATTAGAAATAAAAGAGCAGAAAAGCATCTGCATATGGGAGTGCAAAAGGCCTGCATGCAAGTGAAGGGGAAAAAATGGAAAATTTTGAAGGCTGAATAGAAATGCTCCAGGGTCACAAAAGTATTTTCAGGATATGTCAAAATCAACCCTTGAAAAAACAGTGAATGGAGATCTGTGACAGTCATTTTCAACCAGGGTGCTTTTAAAGTTCCTTCTGTCTTTCCAGCTCGCCTGTGGCCAAATCATATGGCATTTTCCTCTGAGGTGGATTTCCTCATCACATCGGTATTTTTGCAGTGTCAAAAGGAATAGGGTTAAAAACGGAAAGAAAACACAAGATCACAAGAGAGAAACGTCTTCCCCATCAGATGGCAATGACACACAGAAATGGTTATTCAGTGAAGTTGCTGACCAATAACACAGTGAGTCTCTGTCCCTGAGAATTCAAAAACCAGAATGGAAGAAAGGAGTCACTCATTTGCTTAAAGGCAGCAGGCTGGACCAGAGAATTAATGCCCTTCAGGTGTTTTGTCTGATTCTGTATCTCAGAGAGGAAGCCCTTACCTTTAACTGAGCGCCTACGTGGATATAGTTGTAGGACGACAGGGATTTCTGGAGATGCAGAGTGCGTAGCATCTGCTCGGAAGCTCCTTGAAGTAGCTGCAAAAAATATTTAATTAGAATAAATTGGGGGGCGCCTGGGTGGCACAGCGGTTAAGCGTCTGCCTTCGGCTCAGGGCGTGATCCCGGCGTTATGGGATCGAGCCCCACATCAGGCTCCTCCGCTATGAGCCTGCTTCTTCCTCTCCCACTCCCCCTGCTTGTGCTCCCTCTCTCGCTGGCTGTCTCTGTCTCTGTCAAATAAATAAAAAATCTTTAAAAATAAATAAATAATAAATAATAAATAAATAAATAAACAAATAAATTGGCACACTACACCCTGACCCAAGTACGTCAACTACTCTAACAATGGTAACCTTGCTTTTCCTGTGGTCATTTGCTAAACAGGAGTCTACACATTGTGGTGGGCACTTGCTGAGTGGCCCCATTATCCGGACAAGATAGAGTCGTGTTTTAGAATTCGGGAAAAGTCAGTATTGCCGTGGAAGTAAGAAGTATCGGCAGATGGTCACATGCTGAATCACACTGGAAACAGCCTTTCCTCGTAATCTCTGTATCTCAGGAAAGGAGCACCACTGGATAACGACGACTGTAGGGCTGAACAAAGACAAATTTTAACACTTCCATCCAAGTGGGAAAAACACTGGGAAGAGCTTATGGGCTCTGGACATGAAAAGAACTCTTTCACATTGGGTAGAAAAATAGTTTGAGGGAAACATGGTGAATACCAACAAAAACACGAATACAATATGGGTGGCCCTTATCTATAGAACATGCCTTTGGAAGGCACTATGTTTAAATTCTCTACATTAAACTGCATGCTTTGTTTTACTTAAAAGGTATAATTACCAGATTTTCAAAAGTGATTTTTTTTATGCTAAATATACCAGGACTTGTATATACAAATAAGCACCATCTCTTAAAGCAGTTACCTAGACAAACTGAACTCGGTTAAATTGCATTCAGCTTACGCTGTCACTGCTCCATCACCTGCAGAGATGGTTTCCACATGGAAATCAATCTTACTGATTTATAGTTTTGCTTTTAGAAAATCCCAAACAGCACTGCTTCCTTTGATCACCCACTTTATTTCTTAGCACTGGTTTATGTTACTTGGGGCTTTGAAAATTGTAATTATGTATCATACTTGTTCTCTGAGTATAGACTTGCTAACAGAAGGGCTATTTTAAAAGAGTCTGCCTTTGACTCTAAAAGCATTCTCAAAAGAGGTATTAATTTTTTTTCTAAGCAATCACAACCTTGAAGGGATAAAGATGACAATTCTCCCTTGAATTCATAATTGTTTTAAGTAATCATATTGCTTTATAGCCTCCATGAGCAAAATAAACTGTAGGTGTATTCCTGTCTCTGGGCTCTCAGATATGGGAACAACAGCTTCAACTCAAAATAAAACACAATTAATTTAACATATTCGGAATTTACCATTTCAAAGGCTTTTACAGATATTAAACTGTTCTCTACATGGCAAAAAAATGGAGATGATGCTCGACCAAGGTGGGTTAACCACCTGCTAGTTCTTTATAATAACCATACTCATCAAATCTCTGAAGCAGCACGTGGGCTGGGATGTGTGCACGCATGTACACGTGTGTAATGTGTCCTGGGTCAATGGAGGCAAAGGAGGCACAGGACAGGGGAGAGTCCCGACATAAAAATATTCATTCCCGGTCCAACCGGGCCAATGATGGATTACCTGCACAGCAGCAGACACTAACCTGATAAAAAGAATGAAAGCTTCTTTCTCCTGGTTGTTGCACAATCACCCGAGACTAAAAAAAAAACCACATTAAATCGTTAATCTGAGAATGCACTCCAAAAACAACGTGCAAGCCAAGTTCTCAAGAAATGACGTAGAAAAAGTGCATTTAAATGTCCTAACGACCCCATGGATTACTCACCTAAAAGTAGGCCTCCACTGTGGGGTTTTCTGCACAATTTTTAATATTCTTTTTACTGTTTAAAACAGAATTCCCTCAACTTTATGAAAATGAAGTTTCTGGGTTTTGTTTTGTTTTTTTTTAACCTGGAGCCTAAAGATGGGATTTTTAGGAGGAAGAGGATTGGAAGTGGGAGAACAGGAAGAGATGTTTAGGGTCCCCAGTGTCTGTTGGCATTTCAAAGAGCAATGCCTTATGTCCTGAAGTAAAATCAGTCGAGCAAGATCCATGTATGGAGGCCCCTGCCTTAGACGGCTCCCCAAAGCCTGCTGTGATGTCCATTCAGAGGGGTCCTTTTGATGGACTCTGCACATAAAGTGAAGCCATAAAACATTTTGGAAAAAGGCTGATGATACCTGGCATTTCCAGTCCTTTTGTAACTGACGCTGATAAAAACATTTATTTCCTTAATGGTCTGACTTCAACTTAACAAACAGAAATAGATTATGCTGTGTTATGCTGCTATAAAGGATGCTATGAACACATAGAAACTAGAAGAAAATGAGATTCAAGTTAATTAAATATACACGGAAGTATCAAATCAGTATGTTGTACGCCTTAAACGTGCATGGTGTTGAATGTCAATTATATCCCAATTAAAAAAAGAGTTGTACGGGCATGATTCTGTGAAAAGGGTGTCATTTTAGGGAATGGGTATGCTAGCTCTTCCATGATGCGTTCAGGACAACAGCAGCAGCAAAACGTATGGGCAACGGTGGTGTGTCAAAAGAGTAGAACTGCTATTAGTCCTAGGTTGTGTTTTTGTTAAATCTTACCCTGAAGTTAGCACACATTCACATACCACTCCCACCCCTGCCAAGCACGCACCTAAATCCTTATCTACAAAGCCCAGCCTTTTTCCAACCTGATATTGTAAGAGCTAAGAAGAACACAAAAGGAGGGTATCTTGTCACAGAAAGTGAACTGAGGAGCAGAAAGGGAGGGAGAATAGGGTTAAAAGCTATTTTTAAGCAATTTTTAAAAAAATCTATAAACACAATTAGGTTTAAAAAAAATTCAGCACTTGAAAACATTACCCTCAGAAATTAAGCACATTTTACCTTCTCCAGTAAGTAGTTATTGATATGTCCACCAATAGGATCCCCCTTGAAATCAAAGTTGATATCCATGTATTTTCCGAACCTGCTTGAGTTGTCATTGCGGTTGGTTTTGGCATTCCCGAAAGCCTCCAAGACACAGTTGGACTTAAGCAACATGTTCTTCACTCTTTAACACACATAAATGAAAGTCATTATAGAAAGTTTTAGATGCTGGGCCTTTTAGGAAAACTAGATTTTGTTAAAGCACATCCAAACATTTATACAAAGATGCTGACTGTTGCACTGTTTGCAATATTAAAACAAACCCTAAACGCCCACCAGGACGGTTGGCTAAAAACCCTTTTTTTCTTTTCTTTTCTTTTTTGTTTTTTTAAATGATTTTTTATTATATTATGTTAGTCACCTTACAGTACATCCCCGGATTCCGATGTAAAGTTCGATGCTTCATTAGTTGCGTATAACACCCAGTGCACCATGCAATACGTGCCCTCCTTACCACCCATCACCAGTCTATCCCATTCCCCCACCCTCCTCCCCTCTGAAGTCCTCAGTTTGTTTCTCATAGTCCGTAGTCTCTCATGTTTCATTCCCCCTTCTGATTACCCCCCCTTTCTTTATCCCTTTCTTCCCCTACCGATCATCCTAGTTCTTATGTTCCATAGATGAGAGAAATCATATGATAATTGTCTTTCTCTGCTTGACTTATTTCACTTAGCATTATCTGCTCCAGTGCCGTCCAAAAACCCTTTTTTTCTTAGTATAGGATGCATTGACAGAGAAAGAGGTCCAGAATACACTAATGAACGAAAAATCAGGTCGCAAAATAATACATGTTGCAGGGTCTTTATGTGTCTGTGCACGTGTCCGTGTGAGTGTGTGTGTGCAGGCACATAGGTTAGTAAATGCTTCACAAACCGAAGGGTTAGTCCATTTCACTATAGGGGTTGGCTTGACGGGGTAGGGGACTGTAGAATGGGATTTCGGGGGACTTCCACTTTGGACAAAATGCTGTAATTTTTAGTTTTTAAGTGAACATGTTTCATTTATATAAATAAAAATCTTAAAAAGATGTGTTCTGAAAAGAAAGAATGGGTGACACATTCATTCCTTATTCAGTGAATGCTAACTTTCTACAGCGCAGTCTCTCCCACTGGATACTTTTTAACTTCATGCTGGTCCTTAAGTCTTTGTTCTCATTTCCTTGGCAAAACTCTGCTTACCTGCAGAAATCACTTTGGCCCCTGAAATAAGCTAACGCAGCAGTTCCACTATTACTCTAAGCCGCCTTCTCTCCTCCCACATGAAAGTATACTTTTAAAATGTGGGGAGGGGGATTGCATGCTTACGGTAAACAAAGATGACCATCTTTAAAATGACAGTGAGATATGCCCGAGACACACCAGTCAATGTACACGTGCCTGACTCCACTATACCAACTGGGTTTAGAAATAAATGAAGTTAGTTCTCAGCCGGTTATTCTCCTGAGCTTCTATGGAAATTCAGATAACTGACTCATATTCTTGTCCTTGTCATAGGAGACTGCGAAGTCAGAATCAGAAGTGGGGATGTGTCACAGTCAAGAAAAATGCCTCTCTGACCTCCAGCCCAGTTGTGCAGAAACAAGGAAAGCCCCAGTAGGGTAAGTCTAGTCTACACCGCCTTCTTTTGTACCCACCCCGCATCCTTACTTTTCTAGTCATAACCTGAAGGCTGAGATGTGCACGTGGGGGGTCACTCTTCGGAAAACAAATACTGAGCTTCACACTAGCAACTCTGGAAACCTTTTTTTCTTCTCAAAAAGTGCACACCATATAAGAAAGTGAAGTCATGTTACTTTATCGCCACATTTTTTTCTTAAAGAAAAAACAACAACAAAAAACCCACCCCATCCATTGATTCCTTACAAACTGATGAAGAAAATACCACATGGCGCTCTGTGCTAAAAGCCGGGCCCTGCAGACAGAGCCCAGCAGCCCTCATGCTTATCTTACGCTGACAGCGGTGTGGCGTGAAACTTAAAAAGAAAAATGAATCATTCTTAGGGCTTCTAACGTCGGGGGTTCTGGCTGTGACAATGCAATGCAGGGAAGGCATGGATGTGCCTCCCAGAGCCCCCTTTCCCTCCGGGGAACCTAGGGTTCCTCAGGAGACAGTGTAAAAAAGACAAAGGCGCGGCAGACAAAGAGCACCGTGAACAATGACATCTACGCGTCCACTGTACCATGAGCCGAGCACGTGCAACACTGAAGGCAGCAGTTACAAGGTGGAGCGGGAAGACTCATCTGTTGCAGCATTACTTTGTTGCCTTTGCTTATTTAGGTAAAGCTTACCAAAGTAGCATTTCTCTAGGAAACAAATACAGAGATAGATACACTGATACAGATACAAGGATAGGGACCGTATATAATCACCAATAAACGCTGCCTAATATCCGGGTTTCGGCCCCGTCAAGTCTGCACAGGAAATGAAGGCCCGAGGAGAACGTCTCCCCCTTTTTATACCGCCCTTACCTTTCCACCTCCGCTCTCTGACTGGGGTTGGTGATGGCCGCGATGTACTGCATGATGTACTTACTGGCTTCGGTTTTACCGGCTCCACTCTCCCCTGCGGGCAAAGGTGGGCAAGGCTTCATTACCACTGTCACTGGAACCAACAGTAAGCTAATGTTTAATAGGATGGTTCCAAATGTTGATGTTATTCACTTAAAATTCTTTATGTTTCACTGTTTGCTTTTTTTTTTTTTTTTTAGTTTTTTCCTCCTGTCCTGATATGGTCTAGGTTCTAACAGCTCTGAAAATGTGGAGGAAAAAAAAAAAAACTATTATAGAAGTAAAATAATAGTTTACAAGTTAAGATGTACTGAGTAAAAAATATCAAGGAATTAAATGGGTTAAACGAATTCCTTAGACCAAAGTCTTGGTGCTTGGCAGTGACTTTTAAGCATAGGAGAAGAGAAACAAGGTAGTGACTCAAACACGGGCCACGGCTAAATGCATATAACCTTATGCTCTACAACAGAATTTCTTTCACATTTAACGAGGATGAGATATCCTTCCAAAAATTAAAGTCAGAGTAATTTTAGTGGAAACAAAACAAAACAGCAAGTTGCAGATGTGGTGTCACAGAAAAAGCAGGACCACTGGTATAAGGTGGGCAGAAGGGATCTGTTTAGAACGAGCTACCCCAATTTTTAAATATGTATGCCTCTGACCCCCAAATTCCACTTGTAGAAATTTATACTACAGAAATACTAAAAATACTAATGTGATCAAATAATAATAATTTTAATCTCCAAAGACTTAAGGGGTATTTCTGCAGATTACACTGTGTGTCCACAGCTGAAGTCTAATAATAACACACCTGCCAGTAGAGGACGGGGCAGAAAAAGGATCCAGCTATTCAATGGAATACCACAGCTGTCAGAGGCTCCCTCCTTTTATAGTCACGCCATATTGCCTTCATAATTGAAGATAATGTCGTCCTAGGATATAATTCTCCAACACTAAGTTACTTAACTCCTCTGACCCTTATTATTCTCATCTATAAAGTACAAACACAACTGTCTTAGCACTCAGAATTGTTTTGATAACCAAAATGGAATAAAGGTCATAAAAGCAGTTTCAAAAAGTATAAAGCCCCTAATGCAGATGTGAGGTATTAACAGCACCCAAATAAATTCCCACAGTTTGGGAGAGGCCATCCTGGGTCAGCGGGCAGGTATTTTCCTTATCCCCGGTTCACACTACACGAGATTGCTGGAAGAACTCAGCCCCAGCGCTCGGGCACACGGGGTCTATCACCTGCCTCCCTGCTCTGCCGGCTCTGAAGCTCCTGCCTCTGGCTCGGACAGCCCATTTCCGGTCCCCGTGCCTGTATGTCCCGTGACACCAACTCCCGCTCGCCAATCTGACTTTGAGTTGTACCTCGGGATCTCATTTTCTTCTTTTCATTCTGCTATTATTTAAAATAATCTTTGTACATTTTATCCAGTACTTTTATGTCGTGGAGATGGGAGGAAGAATCTTTCACGACCAGAAGTCCATCCACACATAACATGGATTTGTAAATGAACCGAGACTAGACATCGGTCAGAAATGATTTGGTGTTCACTGCAATTTTTTTTCCTCCTATAAAACTGCTTACATTTCTAACTTCAAAGAAAAAAAAAAAAAGATCTATTCAACAGTTCGGATCCTTGAATATCCAGTAAGTCAAATGCACTTTGACCTTGAAAGTACAGGGGATCCCCTCTGAATACCTGATATCACAATACAAGTGTCTTTTGAGCGCCTCTTCATAGCTTTGTAAGCAGCATCAGCAATTGCAAAAAGATGAGGAGGTCTCTCGTACAGCTCACGTCCTTTATACTGCTCGATGGTGTCTCTCCCATAGATGTTCAACGACTTGTAAGGATTCACAGAAACAACAACTTCTCCAATGAATGTATAGATGCGTCCTTTCTCAAATCTGCACAGAAGCAAAAGAAACACAAGAGTAGCTGTGGTTATATAGAAATGCTGTCTTTCCTACAGAAGATCCAAGTGTCCCAGGAATAGTTTCTGAACTGACACTTCATTAATTTTGAATTTAATTTTAGAGACAATGCTTAAGGGTGTGCTGCTGGTAGAAAGACCAGTAGGAATTAAAAGCCAAGAAAGAAGAAAGAATGTAATTTTAAGGAGGCCTGATATTCCCTATTTCCAAATACAAAAGGGTCAGAAGGGGCTCTACACTAAAACCTCTACTAAGAAAAGAAATAGGGGGCGCCTGGGTGGCACATGGGGCGCCTGGGTGGCACAGCGGTTAAGCTTCTGCCTTCAGCTCAGGGCGTGATCCCGGCGTTGTGGGATCGAGCCCCACATCAGGCTCTTCCACTATGAGCCTGCTTCTTCCTCCTCTCCCATTCCCCCTGCTTGTGTTCCGTCTCTCGCTGTCTGTCTCTATCTCTGTCGAATAAATAAATAAAATCTTAAAAAAAAAAAAGAAATAGAAGTTAAAGCTGGTCTTGGAATCTACTTAGCCAGATTTGCAATTATAAAGACAACTGTCCAAATACATTTCTTTTTTTCTCCCTCTTGAAACCACACTAAAATGTCAGTAAAGGAGTAAGAACACTAAAATTCGTAACAGAGAATGGGAGAGGAGATGCTTCCAGCACACATCAAATTCATTATTTTAAATGATTGCCTAAAATTTCATGGTGTACATTATCATTTTTTATTCAATCATCCCTCTTCCTTCCTGCTATTATGAATAATACTGTAGAAAATAGTCCTGACACATAATCTTACAAATCAGTGCTTTTATTTCTGGGGGATAGCTGGTTGAAAGGTATGTGTATTTTTAAATGTATTTATAATATGATCGCACCTTTTTACCATAAAACACTACAACGTTGCCCCATAGATGATTTGTATGTCTAACTGTACACAGATGTATTTGATACATGATTATACAAGCGTGGAAAAAAAAAGGAAGACTACTTGTTATGTTTTATGTACCCTTTTATACATACAACGGGGTGATGAGGAGGAAGGCCATGTGGGTGGCTGGAAGGAAGCCACAGGAACAAAGAAAAAAAGTAAAAAAGAAAAAAAAAAACAATGGCATATATGATATGACTGCAACTGCACAAAATTATGTGTCTATATTTACAAAGAAAAAGTTTAAATATAAAACTTAGAAAACCCATCTCCATTCACTATTTCTACATTAACTCGCACATATAAACATCCATGAACCAGACCAACACCCAAATGGAGGTTTCTACACGAGGTGCTGCCGACACACTCCCCCTGCCGAGAGGCACAGGTGGACATAGATTTCGTATCCAAGAATGAAGGGACTGCCGAGATGGGCAAAATGCTCATCCACAGACAGCGGCCGTGCCCCGAAGCACTCCTGCTTAGGACCAGTGTAGCAAGGAAACAACTAATTCTTTGCAAGCACAAGGAAAGAACCTTCAACTTCCTTCACAGTGGACTGAAGGCTGTTGGCTATAATTAGGAGTGGAAACAAACATATGCTGATAATGCCAACAATAAATGAAAGCCAAGATTTTTATTAAGCAGTGTATATTTAAATAAAAGCTATTAATAACCACTTTAAGGTTGTCTTGTGCATTTTTCTACTGTAGTTTTCCTATGAGTCGTCCCTCATTGTTGGACACAGAGTTTACATGGTGATTAAGAGCCTGGACTCTGGGGTCCTCTCCATCTGGGTCTGAACACTCACACTGCAAATATAATAGCTGTGGGACCTTGTGAAAGTTACTTCACCTCCATGCATTTCAGATTCATCTGTAAAATGGAGATAATTATACCCCTCTCTCCCTCTGGCATTGAGTAAGTACTTAAAAGGGGGGGGGGCAATTAATCTTATGCTTCCAATTATGCTCTGCATGAAAAATATTTTTAATAAATGCTTTTATTTTATATTAACATTGCTACTAAAATCACAGCAATCCCTATATATGAGGAATTAATTCAGTGATCATAATCGGATTCCCCGCCTCAGCTGTTAATCAATGAACGACAAGCCACAAGCAAAATGTCCACATAACTCATGTTCAAACACCCACAAAGATAATAAAAAGCTAAGGTTCACTACCCAAGCCTTTCTGGCTTAACCCGCAAATTTGCAGGACACATTCAACAGCTGTCTTCAAGGACAAGAATTAAAAGGACATGATTCTTTAGTTTAAGAAACACTGTCCAAACAGGAATAAATAAATAAATAAATAAATAAATAAATAAATAAATAAATAAGAAAGTGGTTAGGGAAAAAAGATGACCTCACAAGTCTGGAACTCTATGAACTAAGACACAGCAAATAGCATCTGAGGTCAGAATGCTGGTCTAAGACTCCAGGTCTGCCTAATTATGAAATTCCATTTTATTTCAAATAGAATATTTTCCTTATCAAAACTTATAGACATCTTGGGGCGCCTGGGTGGCACAGCGGTTAAGCGTCTGCCTTCGGCTCAGGGCGTGATCCCGGCGTTATGGGATCGAGCCCCACATCAGGCTC
>NC_048230.1:7297214-7379487 GCF_002007445.2 Ailuropoda melanoleuca
AAAAAAACAAAAAAAAACTTATAGACATCTTGTTTGTAAAACACAATTAAAATACATGTATAAAACCATCGAATGCATAACTATTTATGTGAAGATAGTGGCAAAGGGTCAACAAAATATAGCATTAAATACAATATTTCGGTAATTTATAAAATGTTAGAAACTTGCTTGAAAGTTATCGCAGACGAAGCTTTCAATTTGGTTAAGGCTTAAAATTACCGCTAGATGGCGCCGGTGTACACTTCAACACCAACCCACTATTCAGTTTGCTTTGGAAAGCCTCGGGTTAAGAAGTTAGCACTAGCTCCTGCATTGTTGGTGGGAATGCAAGTTGGTACAGCCACTCTGGAAAACAGTGTGGAGGTCCCTTAAAAAGTTAAAAATTGAACTACCCTATGACCCAGCCATTGCACTACTGGGTGTTTACCCCAAAGATACAGACGTAGTAAAGAGAAGGGCCATATGCACCCCAATGTTCATAGCTGCATTGTCCACAATAGCCAAATCATGGAAGGAGCCGAGATGCCCTTCAACAGATGACTGGATTAAGAAGCTGTGGTCCATATATACAATGGAATATTACTCAGCTATCAGAAAGAACGAATTCTCAACATTTGCTGCAACATGGACGGCACTGGAGGAGATAATGCTAAGTGAAATAAGTCAAGCAGAGAAAGACAATTATCATATTATTTCTCTCATCTATGAACATAAGAACTAGGAAGATCGGTAGGGGAAGAAAGGGATAAAGAAAGGGGTGGTAATCAGAAGGGGGAATGAAACATGAGAGACTATGGACTATGAGAAACAAACTGAAGACTTCAGAGGGGAGGGGGTGGGGGAATGGGATAGACTGGTGATGGGTAGTAAGGAGGGCACGTATTGCATGGTGCACTGGGTTATACGCAACTAATGAATCATGGAACTTTACATCAGAAACCAGGGATGTACTGTATGGTGACTAACATAATATAATAGAAAAACATTAAAATAAAAAAAATGTTAGCACTAAGGTAATGTGGTCACCTGCTTGGTATGCCTTAGGAGCTACCATAATTATCCTCCACGACAAACAGGGTGATGCCATCTCTTAACAAAAGACCGAGGAAGGCATTTTTATGCCTTCTGTGTGCAAAGTTTTTATGACAAACTTTTATAATGCATTCTTCAAACATTTATTCAATATTTACTATGTGCCAGACATGGGGCCTAACTCTGGGGATTAAAAAATGAATAAAGAGCAGGGAAGTACTGCAAATAAATAATAATAATAAGACAGGTGAGATAATAAAGGCACGTACTGGGCTGGGAAAGACGATCACAACACATCCCTTTCAGTAAGGAACTTAAAGAGTATGTGAAGTCCAGAGCAAAGCACATGAACTGTTTTGTGCTCTGGCCTCCATATCTCCCTTCACTCGACTCTCCTAAGTACCCATGACACACAGTCCTGTCACACCCTCCCTATACCTCTGTCTCTCTGTCTCAGTCACTCCTCCTGTTACATCAATGAGCTACTTAGAGTACCCAAGGTTTGTTACAGTTCGTGGCTTGGCCATGGGGTTCATTCTACCTACAATACCCTCTCCCCACCCAGTCTCTTCTTCCTCCATCCACTCAGCAAATTCTCACTCTTTTCAAAAGCCTACGCATCAACTCCTCCAAGAAGCCACTCTTGAGACCCCATCTCCAACACTGACATTTTGGTCTTTCTCTGTTCAGATTTGTTTTTTCTTCAGAACTTCCAAAATACGTAAAATAGCTTAACATTGATTTTTAAAACTCAATTTCTTGGGGCACCTGGGCGGCTCAGCTGGTTGAGCGTCTGGCTCTTGATTTCAGCTCAGCTCATGATCTCGGGGCTGTGAGATGGAGCCCTGCACCGGCTCGCACCGGGCGAGGAGCCTGCTGAAAATTCTCTCTCTCCCTCTGCCTCTGCTCCTCCTCTACGCACGGCTCACACACACTCTGTCTCTCTGTAAACAAAACCAAACCTCCATTTCTTTAAGAAGTTTAAAGATATTTATTGAATGAGCCAGGTATTTTCACTGGCTTCTGAATGAATCAAAAAGGTTCTAAAAGTGTGTGTATGTGTGTAAGTTTGTTTTAGTAATCTCTACACCCAATGTGGAGCTCGAATTCAAAGCCCCAAGATCAAGAGTCACATGCTCTTCTGAGCCAGCCAGGTGCCCTGACACGTGTTTGAATTAATGAGTAGCAAAAATGGAGAAGATGTGAAGGTAAATGCTTTTGGAGGACAACAGTCTTTTGTACAGGAGTTCTGGAATATTTTTTAAAAAACATAGTTCCATTAATTTGCACATCACGTATACAAAAGATAAGCTACAACAGGAGGTCGAGATGTCTGGGGGGCTCCTTTGCATCAGTCATGGGCACAACCGTACAGAGAACGTGCCTCTGGGGGGCAGGGGGCGTACACAGAAGCTGCTAGTACTGATGAGGAAGGGCTAACTGCGGACTGCCGTGAACTCGACAGCAACTTAGGTGTGACGGCAGGGCCACGTGGCAAGACTGGAAGAACAGGAGAGAGGCTGGCCTTCCTAGAGCAGAAAGCGCGCGTCAGGGAATGTCAGGCACCAGCTGGAAAAGTAAGAGGGAGCTGGATTTGACCGCTGGGAAAGGCTTTGAAAGCCAGGCTGGGGAGGTTTAAATTTGATGTGACTGGAGACAAGGAATCAGGGGAGCCTTTTCTATTTAAAGAGGTCAATGAGAGGGGCTCTCAATGAGGAGAATGGCAGCAGAAATGAGAGAAAGAGAAAGCTGAGTTACTGCAAAGGGAAAGTGGACAGAATCTGAACACTTACTGAACACGAAGGGCAAAATACATTTAACTTTGAGCTGCTGGGCAGAGGAGAAAAGGGAATTTATGTCAGATGATGAGATTTCAGACGTACCCTCGAGGCGTCTAGGGTTGGTTCACCCACTAACAGAATTCAGTGTTGTCCTTGATCAGACTACTTAAACAACATGAAATCAGTTATAATCAGGAGGAAAAGTCTGTGAATAGTCTAAGTAGTCAACAGAACCTTCATTCATGAGTAAGTATTACCTATTTCATGGGAATGCATGCTTTCAGGTAGAAGCTGCTTGATCACATTGATTCGGCCTGTTTTCCTTCCCTCTTCCAGATACATGAAATCCTGAGTTGCTGGGAACATTCGTGTTGCCCTGGAAACGTGTTCACCTGCGCGTGCCATCTCTCTGCCTTCTACTGTCTCCTCAAACAACTCCAGCCTGCTGCTCAAAGCTAGTTCCCAATGAGATAGCTGAGTCCCCCGGCTGATTTTCTGTCTTCACTTTACTCGGTGTCTCAGCAGCCTCTGACATTGACTCCTGCTTCCTCAACACACTTCTCGTGACTTCCATGGGGCCGCCTTCTCTGAATTTTCCTCCTCGTCTCCTTTGCTGGCCCCTCCTTTTCTCATGAACTCTAAGCACTCAAGTTCTCTAGGGTTGGGTCCTGGATCACCTTCGAATACCACCTAAGGGACTCCCATTTAAGGAGGAAAGAGTATGGTTATCTTGGCCCTGTTGCACCCTCTGAAAATCATCAAGAACAACAAAACGAAACAGAGCCAGAAAACTTTACCTACTAGGACACAAAAAGCCAGCCCCAACTCTGAAACGCGATCTATGAAGGATAGGTGCGAAGCGCCACGAAAAGTCGACATCGTTGAGGGAGGTCACTAAGAGAGAAGAAGCACCTTGGCAAATGCCAGGCCCTGGAGCAGAATTCTCCAGAAGGAGGCTGCAGGTTTCCAGTGAACAAACCAACAGTCTCTCTTTTTTTTTTTTTTTAAGATTTTTTATTTATTTATTCGACAGAGATAGAGACGGCCAGCGAGAGAGGGAACACAAACAGGGGGAGTGGGAGAGGAAGAAGCAGGCTCATAGCAGAGGAACCTGACGTGGGGCTCGATCCCATAACGCCAGGATCACACCCTGAGCCGAAGGCAGACGCTTAACCACTGTACGACGCAGGCGCCCCCAAACCAACAGTCTCTTGATAAGAACGGCAGAGTCTCAGGGGGCCGGCAGCTGCGGAACAAAGTGAGTCCCATTCCACACTTGTAAATGGTGGCAAGACGGGACTGAATGAAGAGATGAGCAGAAATCACATTTCTGCAGAAAGCAGGCTGTCAGTGTGATGAGGCAAAAGAGAAAAGCAGGTACAGTTGCTCTGCAGCAGCTGATCTTGATAAATGAAAAAAGGTGATGCCAACTTACGTCCTAGAAGTCTCACGGCATGCTTATGGGGCTTACTGGCTAGTCAGGCAAACTTTTTGCCCTTTCAGACACAGGGATGGTGAGAAAGGGTTTAGAAATAACAGATCCCAAGCTCGGTTATCTACTGGTCATCCCGCACACTCACTTTCAATTACTAACTAACCCAGAATGAACCACAATTACTCAAAGACGGCAATAATCAAGAGTGACCCAGAATGGGGCCCATGATAAGATATTACAAGAAAAAAGCAGGCAAAGAAACTGACAAAGGGCAGATCAAGAATACCCACAAAAAATAAGTATGTCATAAAGGAGAAAAATGATGGAAAAATATTTCTGCACGAAAGCAAAGAATGTAAAGAAAATATAGCCCTCTAAACCAAGAGATCAAAGAAAACATCGTTTAAAAATACAGAAATCATGTTTCAAACCATTTTTTGGAAAAGGAGAAAAGAAACCAGGCGAGCTCAGGGAAACAGTGGGAGAGGAGGAAAACCACACAGAAACGAAGGCTACACTAACAGACGTGAGAATGGCAGTGGACACTGCTGAACACAGGGGCGAGAAGAAAAGGTGGAGAAAAGTGAGCAAAATGAAGTGGAAAAACAAAGCTGAAGTACAAAGAAGAAAAGTACAGAAGTGGGAGATAACGGAGATCACATGCCGGGCGTTCCTGAAGACTTTGGTATGAGAATGACCACCTTTCAAAACAGCAAACAAGATGCCAATAATGTATGTCGACAGACAGTGTTAGAAAACAGACCAGGCACCTGGGAAAACAAAGACCATGGGTCATTAGCACCATGGCTTGCACTGTGGTCTCCCCCCAAAAAGTTATGTTGAGGTCCTAATCCCTGGTACCCGTGAATGTGACCTTATTTAGAAACAGGGCTTTTGCAGAGGTAATCAAGATGAGGTCATGAGAGTGGGCCCTAATCCAAAATGACTGGATTATAAGAAGAGGAAATCGCCACGTGAAGATGGTGACAGACAGGGAGGACACCATGTGATGACACAGGCAGACAAGGGCAAGCCACGGTCACCCCCAGAAGCTGGGAAGGGGCAAGGAAGGCTGTCTCCCCTACTGGTTTCAGACAGAGCATGGCCCTGCTGACACCTTGTCTGGGGACTTCAAGCGTTCAGAACTGTGAGCTAGGAAGTGGCTCATCTTTGGGGCACCTGGGGGGCTCAGTCAGTTAAGCATCTGCCTTAGGCTCAGGTCCCGATCCCAGGGTCCTGGGATTGAGTCCTGCATTGGGCTCCCTGCTCAGCACGGAGTCTGCTTCTCCCTCTCCCTCTGCTGTTCCCCCTGCTTGTGCTCTCTCGCTCTATCAAATAAATAAATAAAATCTTAAAAAAATAAAAATAAAAGAAGTGTGTCATCTTTTAAGCCACCCAGTTTGTGGTATTTTGTTATAGCAACTCTAGGAAATGAATACAACTAGTTATACCAAAAAAATTCTAGAAAATGGCCCGATTTTACCTACATTTAAAGACATGCAAATCAGACCAACAATATGACAATTTTCTGCAGGTCGAGAACGTTGATAGTGAACAGAGTCTGTAAGAAACGAAGTCACAGGCATCCTCCCCATCACAGGTATCATCTTCGTTGGCGTGACTCCCTTTCAATCCATTCTCCATAAAATATAAATCTAAATGCTTATTCTTATCCTTAAATTTTTCAGTGGAAGCCTCAATGTTAAGCCAATCTGACATCCAGATGTTGGCTTATCTCACGCCAGCTACTCCTGAGGACTGTGCTCTGGCCAAGAATAAAACGAGATCTTTTCCCACCTCAACTGCCCACGCTTGTTTCCTCCATAGTAGTTATGACAAGTTCCTTGTTTGCTTATCGTCTGTCTCCACAGGAGTACAGACCATATGTACCCTGTTCATTGCTTTATCTTCAGCATGCAATACAGTGCCTGGAACTTATAGGGGCTGGTTAAGTATTTGGTGAATCAAAAAATGAAGGGATGAAGGCAAGAGTCCCCTTAGCCCACCTCCGTTCTCTCAGCAAACGGCGTGCATCCTATTTATAGAGAAAATTCAGGCCATCAAGTGTGCAAGACTTGAAATCACCTACCATCATTACCATTTTTTAAAAAAATTATGTACTTAGTTTCACTTTTCTTATTTCCTTATGAGTCAAACATGGGAGGTGGGAGATTAAGTACAGCACAACATCACCTAGTTTTTACTGGGCCATATCCCCATGTTCTACCAGAAAAGAACCTTTCCTTTCACATGGGCAGCTTCACGTAATCTAGATACAAATAGTAATTTATATTCCAGGAAAAGATAATTAAAATAGAATCTACAGTGACTCACTGTCTGAGACACGTTTTTCACTGTTAGGGAAGGAAGTTACAAAGTATTGAGGGGGTTGACTTGGAACTGGAGGTATCAGTTTGAACTCGTGTATGTGGTGGGGCATAGGGAGGGGAAAGGGAGAGAGATGTGTGTGCACGCACATTTCCTAGCTCTGCTTCTGAGGGAGCTTAGAAGCAATGACACCCAGACGTTGGCTTGTATTCTTAACTAAAAAGACCCAGGGTCCCGTGGAGAAAAGCGGATTCTGGAGCTGGGGCAGGGGAAGTACAAGATGAGTCTG
The DNA here is from genome assembly GCF_002007445.2 of Ailuropoda melanoleuca. NCBI lineage: Eukaryota > Metazoa > Chordata > Mammalia > Carnivora > Ursidae > Ailuropoda > Ailuropoda melanoleuca. The sequence continues at coordinate 7,304,080 of NC_048230.1, forward strand.
GAATATCTTGTTGAGCCAGAAAGTAGGGAAGTACTCAGAGAATGACAGGGACATGTCAGAAGAAAGAGGAACCAAAGTGCATGGGCTGCCACTGGCCAAATCTGGAACCACGTGGGCAGTGAAATAAGTAATGTCAGTGACATTATAATCCCCCAAATAAAATAAGAGTCTATGAGTCCATACAGATATAAAATAGAAGTGAATTGGAGAAGGAAAAGCTCTTCCTTAGAGTGGAATGACAATTAGGAAATATGGAAGGAATGATGTGAGTTAGAAAATGATCGGTGCCCGTGAAAACCAGCAACTGAAAGTGTGATGAGGAACAGGATATTTACACAGCCGCAAAGTATCTCCCTGCAAATTACCTAGTTATTACAAAGGGAAAGACAACAAATTTTACAGGAGAGAAATGCTGTGACCACCTGAACCAGGTGCTCAAAGTTAATGTCACCAGTACTGACACAAACTGACATGTGTGCCTGTGATGGTTAATTTTATGTGTCAACTTGATGGGGCCGTGTGGTGCCCAGACATTGGGTCAAACAGTATCCTGGGGTGTCTGTGTGGGTGTTTCTGGATTGGATGAGAGTAACATTAGAATCAGTGCACTGAGCACAGCAGAGTGCCCTCCCCAGTGTGGGGGGCCTCATGCAATCCAGAAGGCCTGATCAGAATAAGAGGGTGGGTACGAAACAATGCTTTGTCTCTCAGTCTGTCTCTGAGCTGAGACACAGCTCTTCTCCTGTCCTCATACCTGGGCTCACACTAGAACTTGCCCCACTGGCTCTCCTGGGACTCCAGTGGGCCGACTGCAGAATTTGGACTTCTCAGCCTCTGTAACTGTGTGGGCCAAAAATCTCTGTATGTGTGTCTGTATAAACACACATGTATCCCACTGGTTCTTTATCTTTGGGCAGCCGGACTAATGCAGATTTTGTACCAAGAGTGTTCGTAGAGGGACAGAATTTTAAGAATGAGGTTTCTCAGTTAGTTCTGGAGTTTCTGGAAACGGCTCTCTGATCAGACTTTTTTAAAAAAATAGAAGATGTATTTATTTAAGAGAAAGAGAGAGCGAGAGGGCATGAGAGGGAGGGGAGAGGGAGAGAGAATCTCAAGCAGACTCCAAGCTGAGCATGGAGCCCGATGCGGGACTCGATCCCAGGACCCTGAGATCATGACCTGAGCCAAAAGCAGACGCCTAACTGACGGAGCCACCCAGGCACCCCTCCATTGGATACTCTTATGAGAAGTAAGGAGCTGGGCGATTGTGTATATATTTGTGAAGATATCTGGAAAACCAATACATGAGGTTGGCTGGTAACTCCTAATGTCACTAGACAAAAGGATAAATAAAAAGAATGACTCAGGGATTCAAATTCCCACTTCAAGTGCTGCCAAAGGACCTAAAAGCTTCTATGTGTGCCCTGAAGAAGCACCTTATCTCCTGTAGGGCTTAGAACACAAATACAGTGTCTCCCGATATGAAGCAGGGAGGACACCTCAACCACTCTGTGGTATCTGCCAAACACATATGACCTGAATCAATCAGGAGGAAATAGAAAATAAACCTAAGCTGAAGGACATTCTACATAATAACCAGAAAATCTGACAGTCAAGAAAACAGAAAGGCTGAATAATATTCCATATTACAAGAAATTAAAGAGAAATAACAACTAAATGTGAGGCACGCTCCTAGGAAGGCTCTGGTAGTTCTTGCATTCTTCTATAAATGGGAAATTATATCAAAAGGTAAAGTTGCTTATTAAAAAATCCAAGTCTCCAGTAGGTTTAGATTTTTTTTAAGATTTACTTATTTATTTGAGAGAGAGAGCATGTGCGTGCATTCGAGCACGAGCTGGGGGAAGGGCAGAGGGAGAGAGAGAGAATCTTCAAGCAGACTCCCTGCTGAGTGGGAAGCCCAATGTGGCGCTTGATTCAGGACTCTGAGATTGTGACCTGAGCCAAAATCAAGAGTTGGATGCTTAACCAACTGAGCCACCCAGATGCCCTGGATTTTTATTTATTAATTTTGAATAGGCAATACAGACTCTTAGCAAAAGATTCAGAAGATATAAATGATCAGAGAGTGGAAAATGCTTCTCATTTTTCCCACAGCATCCCCTGCCAGAGGCAGCCACTGCCACTGGTTTTCTGTGAATTCTTCTAGAAATAGGTTATGCATACACACACATATAGTCTTTTTTTTACATGAATGACATTTTTTTCTCTAATTAAAATATGTATCTTGCCGAGAGTTTCATGTAAGTAAATAGAGAAAAGCCTCATTTTTTTATGTCTGCATAGTATTTCATTGCATGGGTGAATATACAATAACATATTTAATTAGTACGTATCAGACTTTTGGGTTACTAATCTTTTGTACTATGAACAGTGCAACTGTAAATATAATGGCATCTATTTCCTTGTGCATATGTGCACATATCCCTGTAGAACACATTTCTAGACCTAAAGTTGCTGGGACAAAGGATATGTGCAATTTAAATTTGTGAATTTTTGCCAAATTCTTCTCCAAAGAGGCTACTGCAGCAATTCGTACTTCCATCTACAGTTTGTTTGCTGGGTGCAGGTTTTTAAACCAACGATGCTGGGGCCCATTTCGAAAGGACAGCTTATAATGAAGTTTTAATTTCAAAGTACACAAAACTTTGACCTCTTTATTGATGTACCAAATTTACGCAATGCTCATTAACTTGCAGCCAACTTTCAATATGTACGTTTCACCTTCCCCAGTCCTTAGATGAGAATTTCTCCCAAGGGTGAAGGAGTGTTGTTGCTTACTCTCCTGGCAAAATCATGGTCTCCATCTGATGGAATCGATTCGTTTAATCCCCTTCATTCGACTGCACTTCCCGAAGTGGGCAGGGACTACTGGTTAGAAAGACTGTAAGTGTCGGAGTCACACAGCCCTGGAGCCTCAGGTTTGAATCCTGGCTCTGCTAGTTACTGATTGTGTGCGTTCATAAACATCTGAGTAGTTAATGAGTGCCATGTGCCAGGCGCTGTGCCAAGAGCCTGAATTACAAAGAAGAATAAGGCATCGTATTACTGTACCAAAGACAGAAACAGACAATGCCATGTAGGATGCACAACGACAGAGGATTTAAAAATGACATATTTTTTAAATTTTTATTTTTCTCAAAGGCTTTTTGTTTGTGAGAGAGAGAGAGCACGAATTGGGGGAGGGGCAGAGGGAGAAGCAGACTCCCCACAGAGCAGGGAGCCCAACTTGGGGCTCGACCCAGTATCCTGAGATCATGACCTAAGCCGAAGGCAGATGTTTAACTGACAGAGCCACCCAGGTGCCCTTAAAAGTGACACTTTTTTTTTAAAAAAAAAAGTCATTTCCCTCTGGCTCCCACTCTCTTTCTCTCTTGCTCACGTGTGCGTGTGTGTGCACGGGCGCACTCACGCACATGCACACCACCCCCCTCCCTCCCAATCACACCGTTTCAGAAAAGATTTAAGGCAATTACAAAGATAGAAAGGATGCTACGGAAGCTCAGAAAAAGGATACCTAACCCAGTTTTAGGAGCAGGACAGTTCAAAGAAGACACTCCAAAACTAAATTTCTTGACATTTGAATCAGTGATTATACACTCTCCATATAGGTAGATCTGGGCATTTCTTGACTTCTACTGCCTTCAGAGCACCTGGACTAGGATGCCTTATTTTGCCTTTTTATTAACATACTGAGGCCTTGAAAGAGAACGTTTGAGGAGACCAGCGCAGCCCGCCAGTGTAGCAGCAGGTGACACTGGCACCCGGCTCGCAGGACTGCTCCACAAGGCGGGACGCTCCGCTCACTGGAACACTAGGCACACTCCGGGCATGCAGTGAGCGTACAACGACACGAAGTCCTCTTTTAGGTATGAGCAAATTGCCAGCCGTCCGAACGGCAGGACTCGGCTTCCCTCCCCTTGGTCCCCTTGTTCCGGACGCTGTATCCGAGCTGTGCTGTGTTCACCCTCACGGCAATGGTCACTTCTGTTCATGTACTGGATCACCGTCCAGCTTGGCCTCGTGTCCAGAAGGGATTCTCCTAGTTCTTCACAGGGACCCTCTGAAGTCAGAAGACCTTCCACAGCAATGTTCGGGCTTCCCACAGGACGCAGAAAACTCATGAGGGCCCCTGGCCGTGGTCTGACTGGCTCCCTGGGTTCATCTTGGTTTTCTTTTCCAGAGCCATCTCTCCTCATGTGAGCAGCACAAAAGGTAGTTAGCCAGAAAGTGTGGTCAGGAGGTGCCTGGCTAAATTGTTTTACCTTTTCCTTTCCTTTTTTTTTTTTCTTGTAATGGAAAAACAACAACAAACCTGTGCTTGATATATACATTTTTAGAAAATGCTTGCTTTTTCCAAACACATTTCTCTTAGATAGTAAGACATGCCTTGTAGAGAAATACTAACTTAAAAGTTCTTATTGCTGTCTTTAGTTTTATTTGTAGTCACTTGTTCATTCGGGAGTTATTAACGCCCAAGTCCCAGGCACTGTTCGGGGAGCCTCGGCGCAGGGATGAACAGGCAGACCCATCTGCCCCCTAATTCAGGGTAATGACAAGGACAGACACTGAACGGGCTCCAGATGCTCCCAAGTTGTGTGTTTGGCTATTGTTTCTGTTGGGTGGACTAACAGCCACCGCAGAACTGAGCAGAGGATTTTAAAACCAGCAAAAATATGTACTGAATGAATGAATGAATGAATGATGAATGGCCAGGAACTTTGTCAACTGGCTCTCCTTGGCTTTGTCAGAAGTCTGTGACACCCAATAAGGCCACGTTTCCTCAAGTAGAGCTTTTAAAATTTGCAATTATCCCTATACTCCTTAAATTTGGCACTTTCTTTTGGTTTAAGGTTAGAAGGGTTTTTTGTTGTTGTTGTTTTGGTTTGGGTTTTGGTTTTTCTAAACAACCTTCCCTGTGTCTAACATAGAGGAGGAGTTAACTTCCTTCCCCCTATCAGCACTACAGAATTTGTGTCCTTTAGGACAATGGACAGCAGCCTCGGGGTTAGGAGGAGGTTAAATGAGCACACTTAACTATTCCAAAGCTGGGAGTGTCTGGGGGGCATCCCGAATTTTCACAGTGCTAATCTGGTAATACTGTCACTGCTCTGATGCCAGCAGACCCTAAAGGAAGATCAAGAGGGTCAGATGGCATCCCAAGTGAAGTACCAAAAGCTGCTCCCCGGGGCCCTCAATAACGGCTGTTGGTTCTGGGATGGAGTTGTTATGGTAAGGACAAGGGAGCTGAATTTGGAGGGATTTAAAAAGGCAAAAAGAAAGACATCCACTATTACTACTCTGCAAGGAGTTTCCATTGTCACATAACATAGGACATGTTGCGTTTTACAGGTTTATTCCCATACTGTAATCAAGTCTCTAAGAGACCGTGAGCCAGATTTCTTTCAAATTTATTTTTACTTATTCCTAGTACACTGCTGTGGCATCCAGGGGAATTTTTCTAAGGAGGAGGGACCTGGAATCATGAAGAGGTGATTTATAAGAACGTCAAAGTATTAAATGGGCTCATATTCAATTATAAAAAAACCAACACATTCCAAAGACAACCATGATACAGATATCTACTACTCTGCTTTATCCAGTCAGGCCTTCTGCACTCGTGAAAATAACCGAGCACCGTCTATACTCAGGAATACCAGACATGAGGAAGTGAACTAAGAGAAGAAGAATGTGGTGGCAAAGAAAAGAGTCAAAAACTAAAAACAGATCAAACACATCAGGAAATGGAAAAAACAAATAATTTTCCCTATTTTTCTTAGTTCCTAAAGCAGAAATTAAATCATTTTTATAGCTAGATCAAACTGAGAAAGGAATTTATGTAAATAGATTGGTTGCCAATTTAAGACAAATACTATCATACTTATTTTTTAAGTGTCATCACCACCAGGATGGAATTCAGAGCTTCCCAGGCCAGTGAGAAAAGCTTTAGTGGCCCCCAGAAAGCAGCTGTCCTCCAGCTCGGCCTTGCTCAGGAAACGGTTCCCTAAGTGTCTGTTAAAATTACATCTCAAAAAGTAAAAGAAAAGCTAAGCCCACTTATCAATAGCATTCTTTCCAGAGCTTTATGTAAGTCAGTCCCACTGTCCTCTGCAAATAAGGATCAAAACTAAACTATGTGACTGGATAATGAAAAAAAATTAATATTCTGATTTTATAATTTCAGGAAACACTTTGTCTCAAGTTTTGCTTATAATCCATCTATGTGTACAAAGTTAAGGGTTTGGCCAGCGTGGCCAGTGTATTTGGCAGAGTCAGTGCTGAGGAGTCAGCTGGCTCGGGCTCTGCACACATGAGAAGGCCAGGGTAAGGATTCTGCTGGTGCAGCCGGGGAGTCCAGCAGGGTAGGGGTGGAGGTGGCGGCCCACATGGTGGGGGGACTAGTGACATTCAGGAGGACTGAGTGAGTAAAATGATGAGGATGAAGGGAGCCAGGTTTCTCACAACCGTAGAAGGAAATCACAAATTTCGAAAGAGAAGGCTAAAATAAACCCCATGGTGTCAGACAGAAATGGGAGATATCAGTACGAACTCACGGTGTTTAACACAAAGAAATAGAAAGACCTATGTACATTGGTGTGTCCACCACCCCTCCACCACCTGCCAAACTGTTTTCTGAGAAAGTCTAAAAGCAATGACACACCAGTAGCGACAACCACGCTTACTACCAATCTTGATTTTTCTTTTTTAAGATTTTATTTATTTAGTTGAGAGAGAGAGAGAGAGAGACAGGGAGAGCACAGAGGGAGAGGGAGAGGGAGAAGCAGGCTCCCTGCAGAACAGGGAGACCGATGCAGGCCTTGATCCCAGGACGCTGGGATCATGACCTGAGCTGAAGGCAGATGCTTAACCGACTGAGCCACCCGGGCACCCCCCAATCTTGATTTCTAAGTGCCGCACCAAGACTAAATTATTGCGTTTTGGAGAAATGCCTGATTTCATCACTGGGACAGGAAAAACACAAGATGAGCCTGGAATCTTATTGAGCCAGAAAATAAGGAAGTTCTTAAAGACTGAGAGGGACATTATCAAAAGACACTGTGGCCAGCTGAAAGGGGCTTCCACTGGCCAAATCCAGGCCAAATAGTTTCAATTTACTTGGGAATATAAGGAGAATGAATTTTGTGGTTGACTGTTTATCTTCATCCTCTGTTGTGGCTCTGTGGACCACAGCTTTTATCCTGACCGGCCTTCTGGGAGACACACACCATCGATTAGACCAAAGCGTGGGGCTAAATTGCTACAAATCCACTACTACAAATGAACAAACAGCTCAGATCCGTCGCTTGTTTAAAATAGCTAATATGTGGGTGCCTGCACATCAGCAAATACGTGTACGTTTTGCTACTAAGGTCCTTCTTTAGATATAGAGAGGCAACATCTTTATTTGTGCTTTGAATGTGTTCTTATGTCAGGCTGCTAAAATTGGATGCAGAAGCAAATTGTTTTGGTTATTAATGCTTACAAAAAATATTTTTTTTCAAGTTTTGTCCTTAATATCAACTAGAGGAAAGAAATTTTTTTTTGCTGGAAAATAACTTGTAAGACATGGTATCAATTAGGTTGGCCTTAAATGGTTTCTTTACCCAAATTCTGACTAAAAGATTAATCACTTAGGAAAGAAACATCTTTCTCACTGTTGACAATCTGTGAGAGTTAGCTCTGACTCTTAAAAATAATTTTCATACTGAAATAATTGCAAACTTAAAAGTTGCAAGAAGAGCATTAAAAAACTTCCAAATATTCTTCTCCTGGATTGTTAACATTTTCATATTTGTCTTATTCTCAAATATGTATGAATGTATATGCATGCAAATATATATATACATACTAATTATTTATTTATGCAGATTATAATAACCTACTTTTCTAAGATGGTCCAGCTTATTACAGCCACAGAATTATACTACTGACCCTCGAACAACACAGGCTTGAACTGTGCAGGTCCACTTACTCAGATTTTTTACAGTATAGCACTGTAAATGTATTTTCTCTTCCTTATGATTTTCTTAATAACATTTTCTTTCCATTAGCTTACTTTGCTGTAAAAATACAGTATAAAATGCATATAGCATGCAAAATATGTGTTAATCAACTGTCCATATATTATCAATAAGGCTTCTGCAACAGGAGACTATTAATAGTTAAGTTTTGGGGAAGTCAAAGTTATACCTGGATTTTCAATTGCATGGGGAATCAGTGCCTCAAGCCCCATGTTGTTCCAGAGTCAACTATGTATCATTTTGTTCTTCAAATGGTACATAATTCGAGTTAGGAAAGATAGCTGATGGTGCTGGTAAAGCTGAAGGTTTTGTTTTGGTGTGTTCTGGCTCTTACACACTAGTCCTGTAATCAAATGAAGCTGTCTATGGAAGCCAGGCTGGCAAGTCAGGTAAGTGAAGCAGAAATGAACTCCATAGGACATAGAGGGAGCTGGACCAGCATGTGCCCTGTATAAGGGAGCAGCTGTTACTCTCGCAGATGGTCCCTATATTGAAATGTGTACAGTGCTGTGCCAGAACTTTTCATTTTTCAAGAGAAGCTAGAGAGTGGATTTTTAAGGGATATTATCCAATTTTTTTTAAGATTATTTATTTATTTATTTGACAGAGATAGACAGCCAGCGAGAGAGGGAACACAAGCAAGGGGAGTGGGAGAGGAAGAAGCAGGCTCCCAGCGGAGAAGCCTGATGTGGGACTCCATCCCGCGAACACCGGGGTCACGCCCTGAGCCAAAGGCAGACGCCTAACGACTGTGCTACCCAGGCGCCCCATATTATCCAATTTTTAAACAGGGGGGATTCATGTTTAAAGATAATAAAACTGGTTTTGGGGGGGAAATATATACACATATTCATCTGTCCCTTGTATACACCTCACCACATGACCAGTTGACAGGTGTAATAATAATTTCTGATGATGACTAACAGAAAGTTCTGATACCATAAATAGGTAATAGAGATTGTGCAAAACAATGAAAAAAAAAACCCCAACCCTGCCCTAGGATCCCATAGTCGATTCTCCTGCAAAGGAAGTGATGCAATACCAACTGCATGCAGGATAAACAAAAAAGGAAGACTGAGCTGGCAGGATTAAACCCATGTTACAAAACAACATCTGCAAAACAGAGCTCTTTAAAGGAACCTTCCTGAGTATTGCTATTTAACAAAGAAGCCAGTTCAAACACAGCACTTGCAAAGAAATTTGTTACGATTCAAAAGAACAAAGACTCTTATTTTTAATTTAATTTTTTAAAAAAGAGTACCAGCAAGGAAGTACCCTTGGCATTTAAAGGCCGACCTTAAGATTTATCTGGTAAAATCAGTAATCATATATTACTAACCAGTCTGACTAATGTTTTAAGTTTATTTTTGGCTTATAGAACAATTCGTCAACTAGTTAATCAAGATACTACAATTATTCTTAAAATAAAATCAATCTAATTTCTATTTTCAAACATCTTAACATCTTTTAGGAAGTATTTCAAGTCCCACCATCTCCATAAGGCTCTCCGTGGCATCTCGAGCCTGAAGGATCTCTCTCCCTCCCCTGGAGGTTGAGGCTGATTGCTGTCTCTACAATGTATTTATCAATTAATCAGATGCCGCACTGGGGCATCTCCACCACTATCCTTTTAAACAGTTTAACTTGTTATTGCTATTTAATATTTAATATTTCTAGGGGCGCCTGCGTGGCGCAGCGGTTAAGCGTCTGCCTTCGGCTCAGGGCGTGATCCCGGCGTTATGGGATCGAGCCCCACATCAGGCTCCTCCGCTATGAGCCTGCTTCTTCCTCTCCCACTCCCCCTGCTTGTGTTCCCTCTCTCGCTGGCTGTCTCTATCTCTGTCGAATAAATAAATAAAATCTTTAAAAAATATATATTTCAAGCGCCCCTCTATATCTTTATAAAAAACTAAACACTGTTACTCCAAGTGCTCCAGTCTGCACATTGCTGGTTGCTTAGTCTGTGGGAAGTACAGAAATAGAGAATGTTTAGAAACTTTTATGGCAATCTGACATTACGGTGACAGCCAAGAGGGAGATCAGTGGACTCATCTTGTAAAGACCATTCTGGATGCTGTTAAATTCTCGTGGTGAGGTTCTGTGTGACCCAAGCTGGCTATTAGTCATCCACAGTGGGAGCATGTTACAATGTATAATCCTTCAGAACAGTTTAGCCACTCTATTGGAGACGTGCACAGAAACCTCAGAAAGTGTAAGCATTCATTTTCATTACTTGTTAGGTTTACAATCATTTAAATTTTTAATAAGGCCTGTTTTAAATTTTAGTTTAGCACTATTAGCTACACCGGGAAAATAAAATTTGTATTACTTATTTTTAATTCAATTTAACTTAATCCCGAATCCTTGGCAAAACCACCTTCACAGCCTGTTTTGTCTGGAAAAGACACATCTTTTCTGAATGTAGCAGTCACAGTGAACTGAGTGTCATGGTAGAGGCAGGTCCAGAGAAATGAAGACCGAAAGAGCTCAAACTAGGCTGGGCTCTGAGGTATGAATCTCTCACATATGGAATCTGTTTTGGAGCCAAGGCTGATGATGAGGTGTGTTACCGGCAGAGATGACTGATAAAGGAATAAAACCATCAAAGTGAGGTAGATTTACACATAAAACATAAAGAGATAATCTCAAAACCAAAAGAATTCTTTGGGGGGAAAAAAGCACACACTTGAAGGTTGACATAAACGGCAGAGTCGAACCCTGGACAGGACAGCCCATCGGGACACCATGGTTGGAGCTGGGCGGGTCCAAAGAGGCGCTGGCCTTGGACCTGGTCCTGGAAGAGCTACTTGGGAGGCTGCGTGCCCTCCAATCCAGTTTCAGAGACTCCCTGAGACACAAGAGCTCAAACCACATCGCTCTTTTCGAACCACATGTAACTTCAGGGATTAAAAGTTGTCCTCTGAGGGTTTGACGAGAGGCGGGAGAGCACAATTATAAAAGTAATCTTATGCCATCACACCTAAGGTGTTATATGGTGTTTACGTGTTCAATTAGTTTAAAAGTATATTTTATACCCCATTTGTAAATGAGAATATCTGGCTTTGTAGAAAGAGTGCATTAACATGTAAAAGCGAACCTTCCTATTTTGAATGCCTAAAGAGACTAATACACTTTTTAAATATTTCTCTTAAGAGTAAGTATTATGTCATCTGTTACTACATTTTTATAGCTCACTGGGTGTTTGGCTTTCCAAGGCAATGCTAGTCAGTTCCTTGCTTGTTATGAATGAATTACTGATTTCTTTGCCTGACCTTTAGCTCCAGCATATTCAGGAAAGGAGCAGTGCAGAGTAAATGGTGAATGGCATTTCCCATTTTACAACACCGGCCACATGCAAGGCCTAACAAAATAACATAAGGAAGGACAAACAGAGGTGGATTTTGCAATTCTCTCTGTTGTATACATGTTATATACCCATTTATGTGAGAGCTATAAAATAATTTCATTAAGGTAAATTAACAATTGTACAATTCAGATTCCTCAAAATTGAATTATTTTCCCATGGAAGATTTCAGAATCAATCTAAACCAGACTGAAAAAAAAAAAAAAACCCAGAAAAGTTAACGTACATGAATTCTACTATAAACTATAGTGGTAGGTTAAACATTTATTGTTGGGTTGAAAATATTTTTTTTTAAAGATTTTTTTATTTTTTATTTTTATTTTTTTTATTTATGCGACAGAGATAGAGACAGCCAGCGAGAGAGGGAACACAAGCAGGGGTAGTGGGAGAGGAAGAAGCAGGCTCACAGCAGAGGAGCCTGATGTGGGGCTCGATCCCGTAACGCCGGGATCACGCCCTGAGCCGAAGGCAGACGCTTAACCGCCGTGCCACCCAGGCGCCCCATGGGTTGAAAATATTAAAAAATTATGGTATATATACTCAAACAGGGTAAGCCTTCATCCCACTCTCCAAAGATTTCTATTGTTAATCAATCACATCTTCTATATCCTTCCAGAAAACTTTATGTGCCCGTGCTGTGTTTGTATATGGCAAAGACACAGTTGTGACCCCAAACATTCCATCTCTTCTCCCCCATTTCAACCCCTTCTTGGGGTCAGGCAGGGCCATTTACTAGTTCTGGCCAATAGCTGTGGGATGTCCATACTCCCGAGCCACAGAAAAGCCGGCGTGCACACTGCCGTGGGAATCCAGGAAGCTCTGTTTGAGCTGGCAGAACCACACGATCAAAGCAGCCTGAGTGCTCACTGGGAGCACTCAGAGTGTCCTGGATCCACAGAGCTGACGTGACCGGCACATAAGCCCTTGTTGCGTTAAGCTGCTGAGACCTGTGGGTTGCTTGTCACCGAAGTCTCATTCATCCTATCCTAATTTGGCAATCTTTCCATGTTAGCATATGCATACCTCATTTTTCTAAACAATAGTACACATATGTCATAACTGATGGGCCACTCCTACTGATGAACTTTTAGGCTGCTCCTAGTTTTGTTGTTACTCTCGTTACTATAAACATGCTGTCGTTAACATCATCTTACACACAAGTTCGCTAACACACATACAAATATTTCTCTAGGGGAAATTCCCGGAAGTAAAATTGCTGGGCACAGAACAGGACGTTGAAAAAAATTTCAAGTAAGTAATCCATCAGTCATCATCACCAATTCAAAAGGCACAAAGGAATGCAATGGAAGTTTCCTTCACACCCTATCCCACAACCTCCAGTGCCTTCCTCTAACTGTACCCAATGCTACCAATTTCCTATGTACCCTGAGAAATTACATATATGTAAATGTTATACCTCTTACGTATATAAGCAACATGTGCATGCACATATGTATATTTAGGGTAGATTCTGAAAGATATTTCTAAATTGCCCCACAGTGAGAGTGCTTGCTTCGTTATACTCTTCTAGGGCTGTTTGTATTTATTTATTTTTTTATTTTTAAACATTATTTATTTATTTGAGAGAGAGGGCACACATGTGCGTAGGGAGGGGCAAAGGGAAAGGGGGAGAGAGAATCCCAAGCAGACTCCCCCCTGAGCATGGAGCCTGATGTGGGGCTCCATATCATGATCATGACCTGAGCCGAAACCAAGAGTCAGATGCTTAACCAACTGAGCCACCCAGGTGGCCCTTCTAAGGCTGTTTTTAAAATAAGGGCATTCATGCTGTGTTCTGTGCTCAGCAGTAAAAACAGCTACTCATATTTGGGTAGACCTTTCATGTTATCTTTTCTAATTTTTTTTTAAAGATTTTATTTATTTGACAGAGAGAGAAAGAGAGAGCACAAGCAGGGGGAGCAGCAGGCAGAAGGAGAGGGAGAAGCAGGCTCCCCACTGAGCAGGGAGCCAGATGCGGGGCTCAACCCCAGGACCTTGGGATCATGACCTGAGTCGAAGGCAGACGCTTAACTGACTGAGCCACCTAGGTGCCCCATCTTTTCTAATTTTTATTTTTTAAGTCATCTCTATACCCAACATGGAGCTTGAATGCACAAACCCGAGATCAAGGGTCACATGCTCTTGGGACTGAGCCAGCCAGGCGTCCTGACCCTTCATATTATCTTAATAGAAGAGGCCCAACTATAATTGTCATGTAAACTAATATCTATGTAGTATTTGCAAAACAAATTCACAGTTGTCAAGCTGCCCCAGAGGCAGGCCGAAACTAGTTAATGCTTCCTCCTGACCTAGCAGCAGAGGGAATGGACTAAGGAGAGGTTGAGGATGATGCAGGACAGGCAGGACAAAGCAAGGCCAGCAGCGTGCAGGTGAATGGAGAGGTATGACCAGGAGATAGCGTGGCTGAAGGTGTTTGCAAACACTTCCGGGAAGTGGCAGAACGGTGAACGTAGTGACCAGTAGGGACCAACATGACACAGACTGCATCTGAAGGGCAAGGAAGTTGGACAGAAGAGGGCCCAGAGAGCAGACATGAGGGTGAAGAGGAAGGCCTGGGGAGCTGTCGGCAGAAAAAGCAGAAGGCAGGATATAAAGATATGAAGTTCAGAGTTCTCCGGTTTGGTTAAATGTACGCTGGTAGCTGGGCATCCTGGGTCAGAACGGGAGAAGGGATTTTCCCGGGTAATTGAAGACTAAAGAGCACATTGAAAATGAATATTTCTGATCACTAGTTTTCAGGTTTATAATTTTGGGCAACTATAAGATTAAACCTATACTTCTAATATAACTTTAAAGAACTCTGACTACTCATCACAATTTCCTGGGCTTGGGAATGGAAGTATTTTGGTTTGGGAAATGTTTTCATTTTTTGTAATTTAATAATTTTTATGGCCTTTTAAAAAGTAGATCCACTAAATTATTTTGTTTTGTAAATCTGAAACTAAATTTTTAAGTTTTATTTATTTATTTACTTACTTACTTACTTAAATAATCTCTATGCCCAATGTGGGGCTCAAACTCACAACCCGAAGATCAATGAAACAAGATGAAACCAGAGAGGGAGACAAACCGTAAGAGACTCTTAATCTCAGGAAACAAACTAAGGGTTGCTGGAGTGGAGGGGGTGGGAGTGATGGGGTGGCTGGGTGATGGACATTGGGGAAGGTATGTGTCGTGGTGAGCGCTGTGTATTGTGTAAGACTGATGAATCACAGACCTGTATCCCTGAAACAAATAATACATTATATGTTAAAATAAAAAAAAGAAAAAATTAAAAAATAACCCCAAGATCAAGAGTTGCATGCTCTTCTAAGCCACCCAAGCCAGGTGCCCCCAAAATTACCTTTAATGGGTGATGGGTACCTGACTCTCGGCATTCCACTGAAGTGTTGGCACACAGACAGTGATGGAAATAATGGCTTAACTAAGACAGAGGGGTTCCTTAAGAAGAGAGACAGAGAGAGCTCCTGAAGGAGATGGGCAGAAAGGACGAGAACGGCTGGAAGGAGACTGGGAGATCACATCAGAATAGAGGAGAGGGGAAGGGGCAGAACCTTTGGGAGCTGAAGAGCAGCATTTTGAAATCTACATTTCAAATCAGACGTTTATTCCAACTGCCTATGGACTATTTCCATGATGACGTCTCACAGGCACCTCAGACTCAGTCTGTTTAAAACAACACAATCAGGGGCAAATGGGTGGCTCAGTTGGTTAAGCATCTGACTCTTGATCTCAGCTCAGGTCTTGATCTCAGGGTTGTGAGCTCAAACCCCATGTTAGGCTCCATGACGGACACGAAGCCTGCTTAAAAATAAAAACAGAAAGAATAAAAAAATAAAAAAACTCAAATCCCTGTCCATCAAACCTACTTGGCCTCTAGTCTCCATCATCTCCATGAATGGCTACCTGATTAGCCAAGAAGAAACTGGAAACCAAATGAGGCTCTTCTTCGCTGTCCCTATATCCAGCCAGTGAGGATGCCGCAGCTCCGGCCTTCACATCCATCCTCCACGCTCCAGCACCACTCCTCAGTCTGACTTGATTTTCTACAATACGCACTATGTTTAGTTTTTCTGACTTCGTGACTCCAATGCATTTTTAGATCTCTTTCCTTTTCATCACAAAATACTTTGAACTCTGCAGCAGACATGGTATATTTTCTACCCAAAATTCACCCCCTAACCCCCTTTCTTGGCCAGCAGAGCCCTGATTCTGCTCAGTAGTTCACTCCCCTCCCAACCCACTCCCAGTCATTTGCTCAGGGAATGGAATCTTATGCCCAGCTCCAGGAGGATGGCTCTCGGTTAGACTAATCTAAAACTGGGAATTCCGGTTCTCTTATCAGCAATCAGATTAGGAAAGTTTCCCTGATCTGAGTGAAGATGAGGGGGAAGTCGTCTTAGAACGCTGTGATACGCACACAGTGTCTGAATCTTCACCTTAAGGTGAGGGGAGCCAGCCTAGAGGACAAGTCAAAATGCCGAGGGAATGGGAAGGACCCGAGTCCTCGAAAACATGACTAAGCAATGGGATCCAGCCTACCTTGGATCCAGCCTACCTCTAGACTTCTTGTTACAAGAGAGAGAACTTCCCTTGCTGTTTAGGTTACTTTTATTTGGGTTTTCTGCTACTTGTAGCCAAAGCACCCTGCCACAGGCAAAAGCTGATAAGCTTAGTTTTGAATGCTGAGTTTGAGCTCCTGTGAGACACCCTAGGGAAAGCAAGTTGAAAGGGTGAGAGAAGAGGGTGCAGAGAGGCAGCCTCAGTCCAGAAGTGACACTGAGAGCTACACAGGAGTCCCTGAGGTCGCCAGGGGCCACCATGACTAATGACGGCTCATTGCCTTGGTGCTCCGTAGGTGGTGGGCCCCATTCCAAAGGTATTAGAAGAAGTACCGCTTTTCATCTCACAATTGCCATTTCACATATGGCAGAAATGAGGACTGGAGGGGCTCAGGGACTTGCCAAAGGTTCCAAAGGCTGGGGGTGGAAGTGCCACCATTCAAACCTAGCAGTCTGACCATGGAGTAAATGCTCTTACCTCTGTGCCCAAGTTACCTACATTTGAATCACAGGAAGAGAAAACAGCCCAGCCATAAGTAGCAGTATTCACAGAAGTGGAGACAACACACCTTCCTACAGGCAAACGTAAAAAAGCAGCTTCACTTTGAAGGAAAGGAGGAGGCCTGACAGTCATAAAGTCTGGACGTGAGGGAGCTGGAGAGCCAGCGGAGGAGCCGGTCGGGGGCAGGCCGGGCCTGAGACTGTCTGCAGAAGTGCAGGGCAGGAGCGTGGAGAGCAGGCAGGGGCTGGCCGCCACCTCTCCCTGCGGCTCGGCCCTGCAGAGGAACAGCACGTCACCACCATGCATTGGCTTTCCCATCTAAACAAGATACTGAGTCACTCACAGAGAGGAAAACGAATATTTACGCAGTACTGACAAAATGCCAAGTGCTAGGCTAGACAGGAACTCTATGTGCATGCCATTTAATCCTCACTAGAGCCTTGGCCGGATTGTGACCTTAGCTGTCCATGAACAATTTCACCACGGCAATATAATTTAGAAGCACAGAGTCATTCACACCCATCAGCAAATCCTATTAGTTCAACCTTCAAGATAGAGCCAGAATTCAATCATTTCTCCTGCAGATGGTCTTCAGCATTTCCCAATATTTCCCAAGATTTGGAAAGCGCTTCTGGTACTGACTTAGTCTTCCACAGTACATCCTCAAATACCACTCCACAGACAAAACTGAAGAAGAATGGGTTCTCGGACACCCTGTTATTCATTTATCCAACAAGTGTTTGCTGGGCTAGGCAATGGGTGAAGGGCTTAGGATGACTGTGACCACCATGACCACGCTCTGAGATCCTCCAGACAGTCCAGCAGGAGATATGCACAAGTAAACGGGAAAACACAGCACCGGAGCTGCCGGGACCGAGGAAATGCAGGGTGATTATCGATCAGAGTACAAGTGGAGTGCCGTGAACCTAGCCCTCGAGGCTCAGAAGAGGCAATTCAGGAAGTAAAATCTAAGTTGAAAATCCAAGGCTGGGTAGGAATATCTGGGTGATGAAGGAGGAATCGGGTAAAGAGCGGTGTTCGACACAGAGGTCACAGCAGGAACACAGCTTGAGAGGCTTAAAAAAAAGAGTATGATATGTTTTAAGAGAAGTTCAGTGAGGCTGGAGCACAGAGCACAGAAAAGACAGTACAGGTAAAGGGAAGTAAAGAGAGTGCGAGCCAAGACAGAAGAAGGAAGGGCTGATGATGTGGGCCCTTGCAAGTCACCTTAAGATGTTTAGGCTTTATCCCCAAAGCAAGGGCGAGTCACTGAAGCATTTCAAAGGAGCGGCATGAGCTGCTGACTTCTGCATTTTAGAAAGGGAATTCTGGCTACATCATGGAACCCTTAAGACCAGAGCTCAGGAGACCAGTTAGGAGCCAGCTGTGTGCAAGGGACCCTTAACAGAGACCTAAGTGAGAACGAGGTGGGCATCAGATTCAAAATATATTCCAGAGGCCGAACTGACCTCATGGGGGTGGGAATGGTGAGGGGAGAGATGAGTCAAGAACAACCAGATTTCGGGCTCTGGCACTGGGTAGAAGGTTGAACCCACAGTAGCTTTTACATGTTGGTAAATTTCTCAAGGCAGCAAGCACGTTTTAGAAAAGTGAACTGTCAGAATCCTGGCCAGTCACATAAAACTACTTCTGTGTTGACATTTTAAATGTACCCCTTCTCTCTCTCCTACTGCACTTACAAAGAAGAGTAAATGCTCTCTGGATTTGTAAACATAGAATGTGACCTTATAAAATGGTGTGGGAGGAAGGAGGATAAACAGAGGGCCTACTTAATCAGAGTCGCCGTTAGTGGGCTCTTTCAGGGAAGCACCAAGCAATCTGGAAGAATGAAAATCAGACTAAAACTCCACAGACTATTTTAAATGAAACTGTTGTTTCTTCTGCAGAGAAAGTGTTACAAATTCAGACATAAGTTAATCACTCTTGACAACTTAAATATTTACTCTGGAATTGCTATATTAGCTATTAAATGTTGTCTTATGGTAATGCTACTTGCAAGAACAAATAAACTCCAAACTTTCAGTGGCTTAACATGAGAAGTTTCTTTGTCATTCACACATTAGTCCAGTACAAATGTTTCTGGGGGAGGGAGGAGGCCCCTGCTCCAGGCAGGCATCTGGTGACCCGTTTGACAGAAACTCCTCCTGCTTCAACACATGACTTCCAGGTTGCCTTAGGCACCAATCACCAGACTGCGGAGAGGGGCAGAAAATCGAGAATCACACGTGGGAGGGCTTTTATGAGCTAGCCCTGGAAGTGGCCAGCCCTCAGAAATTCCACTGGAATTCCACTCAGTCACAGGACACACATAACTGCAAGGGAAGATGGGACCAAAAAAAGGACACACGTTTTGGTGAATAGCGGGCAGCTTCTGTTGTAGATGGGAAAATTCTGAAAACAAGATACAAGACTTACTCATCTGTGCAAAGCCTATCTCAAAGGAAATAAGAATTCAAGTACTCAAATATAATTCTTTTGAAAAATACCTTATGAAAAAAATTACCCTGGGGCACCTGGGTTCTGAGTCGGTTAAGCGTCTGACTCTTGATTTTGGCTCAGGTCATGATCAGAGGGTCGTGGGGTTGAGCCCTGCTTTGAACTCCTGCTCAGTGGAGAGTCTGCTGGAGATTGTCTCTCTCCCTCTCCCCGCCCCTCCACTCACTCATGTTCTCTCTCTAAAATAAATAAATCTTAGGAAAAAAAACAAAACCTGTGAGAGACCCATTTTATAGCACAAACTACTCCTAAAAGGATTGTAGACTACATGAGCTGAAGGAATGTAAGAAAAAAACAGAAGATTTCTAAGATCTCATATATGGAAGTTGCTCATTTCAACCTGGATTTTCCATATTTACCAACAAGATACCAAAAATATTATGATGGATGAAATCATTCCAAACTTGTGATTCACTAAGAATCATAAATACTATTTCTAAAGTACTATAAGATCCCAGTTAATGGATATTACTTAAGTGTTTTAAGTTTTCATTTGTTAATGCTTATTCTCATAATTTTTATGTAAAGCATTGTTATTGTTTTAGGAATTTCAAGCTCAAGGAAACAAATAAGATTCAAATATGGAGGTTCTTCCCAAGAGACAACCTCCACATTCGTAATTCATTTCTCCGAATGGAAATTTACAAACCAAAAGAAAGTTCCTGATTTATCTATCAGGATAATACTAGGTTATGTTGGGGGAAGAAACAAGCCCCTGAAATCCCAGTGGCTACCACAATAAAAGTTTACTTCTTGCTCACATAAACCCAGTCCTGGTCAGGCCATCTGCCATCTTGGCAGGCTAGGCAAGGAAATGTAGAGAAGTACAAAGTTATTCAGTGATTACCAACTGGGCCACATCTGTACAGACCACAATTTCCAGGTCCTAGGCACATTTCCTATTGTAAATTTAAAAGCTGTATTCTGATATATACGTTTCTTGTAAGTTTATTTGCTAGTACCAATAAATCTGATAATCAAAATGGTAAAATTAAATTTCTGGGCTAGCAAACCCAAAAAAGCCTTTACATGGTGACCTCGTAGCAGGTAACATGACCTGAAGCTCTATGTGAAGCAGCCAGTGGACTCCTTTCAACATTTTTAGCATCCCAAACAAGGAATCCGTTCATCTGTCAGTCAATACCTACTTATTGAGGATGTCTACGTATCTAGCACGATGTTTGACATGAAGGATACAGCAGCAAAAAAAGACACATTTGGTTCCTACCCTGATAGAACGTATCGTTAAATGGGGGACACAGTTTTTTAAAAATTACCAATAACCACATCCATCCAGATAAACTAGAAATATGAAAGAGGAAATATGAAAGAGGATGCAAAATACTAACAGTATTTAATATGAGACCCAGTTTAAGAGAGGTTTCACTGAGACAAAAGTAGGGCTCTGAAGGATAAGTAAGGGTCAGAAAGGTGAAGACCAAGGGCTAGGAATGTTCCAGACTGGGGCGCCTTGGTGGCTCTGTCGCTTGAGCGTCCGACTCGTGATTTTGGCTTGAGTTGTGATCTAGGGTTGTGAGATCAAGCCCCATGTCAGGCTCCACACTCAGCTCAGGGTCTGCTTGGGATTCTCTCTTTCCCCCTCCCCCTGCCTCTCCCCCTGCTCTTGCTCTTGTTCTCTCTTAAATAAAATAAAATCTAAAAAAAAAACAAAAAAAAAAAAACAAAAAAAACCCACAATGTTCCAGACCAAGGGAAGGATGGGAAACTTAGTCCAATATTAATAATTATTTCTGGTGTTGTGCTTTGAAATAGTTTTAATAATTCTTTTGGTTTCATGTGGTGTTTTTTGTACTCACAAATGCCAGCCTGTCAAATTTATGCATAACTCTGTCTCAAATAATCACCTAATATTAAACTGCATGTTACTCTATTTTGTAAGTTTGTACAAGAGATACATTGTACAATAATAAGTTGTACCTGGTACAATTTATACATTAATTGGTAGCACACTGTGCAAACTAGCACTTCCATTGTGCATGCAAATGTCTAGGAAACCTGAAAAAATCAATATGGCCCTAGAACAAATCATAGTCTATGAGAACAAATATGTTTGAAAATTAGTCATCTGGGTAGTGAACCAGAAAAGAATTCTGAGTTATTGTTTAAAGTTAAATATTGGTATATTGTTATAAATAAAATAAAAATAGTATTCATCTGCTAATTACTTCATTGGAATGCTGTAAAAGAAGGCATAAAAAAAAACTATAAGCTTTTTACAGTCCTAGAAGATATAGGGACTGAAGAAGCATCTTTCCTCTGATAAAGAAAAGGAAAACAGCCATATTATTTAATGGTTTAGCAACAAAACAACTTGGAACAAGAATGTATTTCTTCCTCTCTTCATTATGGTCATAAAATGTACATACATTTTCTGCATTTTGAAAACGAATATTTTATACTCACTCAAAATGATTGTAGTTTTAAAAACTGGTCTTGTCAGCTAAACACTAGAGTTACCATTTCCAAGGATTGTAATCCTTCCCAGCTATAAAAAGCCTATAAAGTTACAACTTGTTTTCAGTCTACAAACTTAAAAAGATTAACTGAAATAAAAGAGAATTCTAGTAAGAAACTGATGTTACCTCTTCTTGATGTGTCTCTTCACCATTTGCAAGTGGCATAAAAATAGCCAACATTTACTGAGCATTACCAAGCCAGGCACTGTGCTCAGGGGGTTAGAGACGTGATCACATTTAATCCTCACGACCATCCAATGTATTACATAACTCTTCTATTACCGATAAGGTAACAGACGAGAAGTAATGGGCTCTTGTCCAAGGTCACTCAAGTATTAAACAGAAGAGCTCGGATACACCCAAGCAGTCTACTTCTAGACTCAGTGCTCTTAGCCACCCTTCATCCTGCAAATACTCTGTTAGCAAGTATGACTGATGCTAATGATTGAACTGGAACACTGCTGCCCCAGCAGTCTCTGCCCATCTTTCCCAGCGCCACCAAGCTGTGGTTCCATGGGAAGGTTGACCCAATAACCAACAGAAGTTCCAGTTTAGAAGTTGGCCAATCCTACACTGCTTTGAAGGCTAGGTGAACACATGCAAGATCCTTCTGGCACATGGATAAGACAGTAAGGTAAGACCATGTTGAGGGAAAGAAATGTAAAAGCCTCAACTCTAGCCTGAGGTTTAGAGACCGTGGAGGGGTTATAACTGTGCTTTGCAGTCAGAAAGATGGAGGTTCCAAAACTGAGCTCTACCACTTGCTGTATCTTGATTTTGGGCAAGGAGTTCATCTCTCCAAGCCTGTCTCCTCATCTGTAAAGGGAAGAGTACCAGACCACATAAGGTTGTCTCAAGTACTAAATGAGACAGAGGGCAACATGATACTGGATCCACTTTCCTTTCTTTCTGAAAGAAGTAGGGGGACCTGGAAAACCCTTAAAATCCCTGCCATCTATAAAGTCTTGTGGAGTTCTGCCTCATTTTTGGGTCAAAAACTTTAAAAGATGAGCCAAAATTAAAAAGAATTCTCCTAGAGAAGCTGATGTTACTTCTTCCTTGCTTTTCCTTTACACTGGAATATGAAAAAGGAGGATATGCCTGGAAAGGGTTCAACCTACAAAAAAGGAAGTCAGCAGTTGGAAAGTCACTACAGCTGGTTATTCACTTTATTCTGAAAGCACTGGGCCTGTTGATACAATCACACCCACAAGAAAACTTCAAAATGTTGGCTAAAAGCAATCTGAAATGACACAGCAATAATTCATCATGTAAAAGCCAGCCTTATCTTTGATTTTATCTGGCTAATTTGGTTGCAAGACACAAGACCCATGCCACCTTGGTTATGTCCACAGCAGGTGTCCAGGGAAGTGAGGAGACAAGCAGGGATCTCCGAGGAATCTTGGGTAAGAATTGCTGGACCCGGAACTGAAGGGCTGTCTCTCAGCTTCTGCTTCTCTCCTCAGTCAGTCCATTCTCTGTGTTTATGAAACAGCTATCTCTGCTTTGATGAGGTTCTGCTCTTTCGTAAGTACGATTCTCATATGGTTTCGACTCGCCGCGGCCCCCTGCCCTCAATCTCTGCACGAGGTGCTTTCAACCTTGATGTTGAGTACATTACTTATGTACTGTCCATACCTTCACCAGAGTCCTCAAGGGGGCGATGACCCCATAAAGGACTATGAACTACTGTTCTATCTCATGACATTCCAGCTTTAATTTCTACTACTGGTACCTTTCCTACTCATTCGGTTTCCCAATTCCAAGTTTCTAATAGAGTAACAATAATGGCTACCATTTATGGAGCTCTGAGTATGAGTCAGACAGTTATAAGGACATTATGTGGATTAACTATTTTTAATTCTTAAAACAGAATTATATAAAATCTAATATTTTATAGAAAGGAAACTGAGGCATAGTGAACCTCGAGTAACTTGCTTAAGATTACACAACTAGTACCTGACTAAGCCTGAATTCGAACCTGGACAATATATACCGTGCTTAAGATGGCTTGAGTTAAACTTTCTGAGTCAGGCCCCAGGTTGCTGGTAAGACCACTGCTTGTGCTCTCTCTCACTCTCTCCCTGTCAAATAAATAAATATATATATATTTTTTTAAATGGAGAGGAGGACAAAAGAGAAGGCAGAGCTGGAAGGAGATGGGGCTCTGTGATGTGGGAAGGACTTGACCTACCTCTGCTAGCTTTGAAGGTGGAGGAAAGGGACCCTGAGTCACAGAACACAGGCAGCCTCTAGAAGCTGGGAAGGGTGCAAAAAGGGGGATTCTCCCCAAGATCCTCCAGAAAGGGACCCAGGAGTGCCGACAACGTGATTCCAGCCCAGTGAGATCCACGTCAGACTCCTGACCTCCAGAACCGTAAGATAATGAATGTGTGTTCTTTTAGGCCACGGAATATGTGATAATTTGTTACAAGTGATTTTTTGAGCCTTTATGAAACAAGAGCTGAAAACAAAGATAAAGCAGCTCAAAAAATAAATGATATAACTAAAGGTTTTTAAAAAAATGAACCAGCAGAGCTCAGAAAGGAAAAGAAGAGTAAAATCAAGTTATCACGTTAAAAAAAAAAAAAAAAAGGTAACGCTGAGGAGGCACAAAAAGGAGGAAAGACCCTGCTGAAAACACGACAGGGGCTGTGGAAGATGAGCTTGAAAAAGCAAGAAAATAAAATGGGAAACAAAAGGATCAGAGAAAGTAACAGATACAGGGAACGACAACGGACAACCAACATATCCTGACTGGAATTTCTGAAGAAAAGAACACACAGAGATGAAAAGGTATCCCAAGAAATTCAACAAGTTACCTTACATGGTCATACTGAAGGGGTGCATATGTTCTACAGGAAACTAACAGAGATGAAGGGACATCAGGACACAAGAGAGGTTACTGTGCTCTGTACTGTGTCTACAACAACACTAATTCTATGACCCTTAAGAAAAGGAAAAAAAAAATCAGGCCACATCTGTCTATAAGGGAAAACTCAGGCTGGCTTCAGACTTTCAGTAATACTGCATTTCGGAAAACAGCACAGCAATGATCATACAAGAGTGTGGCTAGAGAATTTTATAACCAAACGGCTGCTTTAGTACCAAGGCATCAGTCAGTGTTTGGAAAACGTGCAAGAATGGAAATGAAACAGTTCACATGGGCCCATTCTGAAGAAACTTACGGATGAATAACACCAACCCGGGGAAGAAGGGAGAAACTGTAGCAAAAGGACTGGAGGCAGATACTGGATTAAATGAGAGAATAAAAATGTTACAAAAGAACAATATATATTAGAAATAATAACATAATTAACAAAATTCAGAAGACAGTGGAGGAAGAAAAGATAGAAGGTCATTTAAATAGGCTGACTTCCTCATCTTCCATAATGGGGGTCAGGAAATACTTTTTACAGCTCACGGTCTTTGCCCTGACCAATACGTATTTTCATTTAAAAGTGTAAAAGTAGATTTGTGCCTAATATAACTAATTGCTTCCCTGATATCCTTTTACCTTTCTTCCTTACTAATAGAACCCCAATTTGGCTCAGGGAGGCAATGTACCCAGTTAAAAATATTCACTTTCCCAGCTAGGGATGACAGCTGGGGTGATGACGTGACACGGCTCTGGCCAGTAAGACCTAAGTGTAGGGTTTCTAGAAGTTTCGCTCCAACACAGGCACCCTCTTCCTTGTCCTTCTTGTTTCCTTCCTGTCCAGACTGCAGATGGTAGACCGACTATCACATAACTGAAAGACAAGCATGAGCACAAAAGTCAGGAGCAGAGGACAGCCAGGTGGCAGAGCACCAAGGGCCAGGGTTACTGGTGACATTGTGCGGCCATGAAATCAGACCGACTGCTCCCTTCTGGGGAAGATGTCCCCTATGTGGTTAAGTCACTGGGGATGGGGTTCTAGTCCATAAAAACGCAAGCACTGGAGGAGATTATGCTAAGTGAAATAAGTCAAGCAGAGAAAGACAATTATCATATGGTTTCACTCATTTATGGAACATAAGAAATAGCAGGAAGATCGGTAGAAGGAAGGGAAGAATGAAGGGGGGGTAAACAGAAGGGGGACTGAACCATGAAAGACTGTGGACTCTGGGAAACAAACTGAGGGCTTCAGAGGGGAGGGGGGTGGGGGATTGGGATAGGCCGGTGATGGGTACTAAGGAGGGCACGTATTGCATGGAGCACTGGTTGTTATATGCAAACAATGAATCATGGGACACTACATCAAAAACTAAGGATGTACTGTAGCAGTTCAATAAAGTCTCAAAGGACTAAAAAAAAAAAAGTCAACTTCTCTATTTAGTAAGTGAAGATTTTCTAACCAATTCATTGTTTTATCTAAGTTAATTGAGCAAACATTTTTGTTATGTTAGCTATTTTTGTCTCTAAAATATCATGATATAAAAATTGTTTCACAATGCATGTATTACTAACCGTGATCATGTCTGCTTTTATTATAAAGTGTGCTATCTATTTTTTAATACCATAATTAAAATATTTTTACACTAAAACTCTTATCAAACTTCTAAGGCTTTCTCTATTAGAAGGAAATAAAATACTGAGAATTTATGAAATTAAAAAAAAAGCAAACACAATCCTAACTGAAAATCATCTGGAAAAACTAATAACAGTATTGTGGCTAATCAAAAATTGGGTGATGAAAGGGAGAGGGGAATGTTGAGTTGTAGTTGTACACATAATTACTAGGAAAAAAACCCTAAAACTAACGGTAAATGTCCAAATTAATCAGAAGGAAAATATACATAAAGTCACTGAATACAGGGTAAAAACCATTTAAGAAAGCAAAAAACGGGCGCCTGGGTGGCATAGCGGTTAAGCGTCTGCCTTCGGCTCAGGGAGTGATCCTGGCGTTATGGGATCGAGCCCCACATCAGGCTCCTCTGCTAGGAGCCTGCTTCTTCCTCTCCCACTCCCCCTTTGTGTTCCCTCTCTCGCTGGCTGTCTCTATCTCTGTCAAATAAATAAATAAAATCTTTAAAAAAAAAAAGAAAGCAAAAAACAAAAATATTCAAAATTAGAACTAAAACCAAACACGTATCGGTAAACTGTCACACAAAATCAAAGCAAGACTCAGAATGATCACAAAATAAAGTCTAACTGTATGTCGAACACAGCTCATTCATCTGGAACAAAGCAACTCTGAAAGTTGACACCCATTCTCCCAAAAATGACCTCATAAACTTAATGCAATAACATTCGAAATCTTAAGGAACTTTCACTTCGAAACTTGAAAAGCTGGTTTCAAAGTTCTACTTTAGAAAAGTAAAGAACAATACAGAGATTTTTGTCCTCGCACACAGCAAAGTGCAGCGTGAAGGGTCAGCTCTCATGGGTACGGTAGTCCCGTCAGTACTAACAGTTCACGGTTCTTCCAGGGCTCGGCACGTACCAGCTGCTGACCTAAACACTTTACAGGTATGCTGTCATTGAAACCTCGCAACCCTGCAAAGTGGCCAGGACACCACCCCCAGTTTACAGATGACAAAACTGGGATGGAGGAAGATGACATCACCGTCTGAGTTCACAAAGCCCGTACGTGACGGCAAGTCTGACCCAGAGCCTCTTCCTCCAGAGCTTGTGCTCTCTGCTCTAACTCACTACACAGAACTGCCCCCAGCAGGGCAGGTAGCTCAGCAAAACAATCCATTCACACAGAAGGCATATGATGAAGGTGGTATTTCTAAATAATGAGTGAAGGGCAGATTATTCAATAAACTGCCCTAAGACAAGTGAATCTCTATGCTGATACAAATAAATCTCTACCCTCGCATCTTACCCAAAGGTAAGCTGCAAATACTCACAATTTAACACAATAAACATAGGAGTAGATGGACATTTTCATAATCTTGGATTTGGAAGGGTCTTTATAATCACAATACCAAACCCAGAGGCTGTAATAAGTTAACCGATTTGACTATATAAAAATTTAAAAATTTTTTTGGCAAAAGTTACTACACACAAAGTTAAAAGAACAAAATGAACAGTACTTCCAACTGATACAATACAGAGGAGTAATACATACAAAGTTATTAAAACGAGTAAGAATATGACAAACAGCCTAATTTTAAAAAAGGCACTTTGGAGCATATAAATAGCTAATACATCTAGGAAAAGACATTCAACCTCACTAACAATCCAGGAATGTACAATAAAATAATAACACCATTTTTCACCCATTAGATCAGCAAAAGCTGTTTACAATCACAAAACCTAGTGTTAAAGGCATAAATTTTTGGTTAATAGGTACAAGCATTTGAGAGAGCAATTTGGTAAAACATATCAAAGGGCCTTAAAATGATGAGTATGTGTATATGCAAATGGATCAGTAATCACATTTGCAGGCATCTATCCTACAGAAATACTAGCTCAGGTGTGCAAAAATACACACACAAGAGTATTCACTGCAGTGTCCTTGCAATGCCAAAGCAAGAGTAATACCTGTGAATAGGGGGGTGATCATACCCAAACAGTGACACAGAATGAAGCTTCTGGAAGGAATAAGGGGGGTACCTGGGGGGTGCAGTCAGTTAAGCAGCCGACGCTTGGTTTCAGCTCAGGTGGTGATCTCAGGGCCCTGAGATCGAGCCCCACACTGGGCTCCATGCTCTGCACGGAGTCTGTTTCAGACTCTCTTTCCCTCTCCCTTTGCCCCTCCCTCCTCCCTCCCTCTCTCTCAAATAAATAAATAAATCTTAGGAAAAAAAAAAAGAATGAGACAGAATTCAATATACTGACAGAGATTAAGGACATATTGTATTAAGTGGAAAAGAAACCATCTATACAACATTATTATGGCATGGTCCCTTTTTTTACTTTGAAACTGTGCATGTGTATACACAAACACACTCACACGATCTCTTACCCTCTCCCTCTCTCTCCTCCTCCGCCTCCCTTACTCTCCCCATCTTCATATATGTAACTAGTTGGCTGTCCAAATGCTTGCATGCTCTGGAAAGCCATACACCAAACTTTCAGTGCTTACTGTTGGGGAGTAGAATCGGTAGAAGAAAGGGGAGGGGAGGGAATTTCACATTTTACTTCATTCAGATTGAATGTTACTAGCATGGTTTCCTTAGTAATTAAAAAAAATAAGGACTAAAAGAGTAAACAAAAGTAAAAGTAGCTCAGATGTGAAAAATTAATTAAAATAGAAGCTTTTATCCAGAGAACAGCATATCTTTGTTATCTCAGCTGTGGCTTATTTGAAAATTGTGATATTAGAAATACTTTTTGAGCTTATACAGCTTTGTGTGGAACATTTTCACACCCAAATTAAGTACTATTAAAACAAAATGTCCACAACTACATTACTTTATAACCCGGGTTGTTTCTTACTTCAGGATGAATTTTAAGTAAGGTAACATGTTCATATTCACAGAGTTTTGAAATGCTTTTGATGTTTTAAGATTTTATTTTTATTTATTTGAGATAGAGAGTGAGTGAGCAAGAGCGAGGATGAGCACAAGTGGCGGGGGGGCGGGGGATGGACAGAGGGAGAGGGAGAAACAGACTCCCCACTGAGCAGGGAGCCTGACGCAGGGCTCAATCCCAGGACCTCGGGATCATGACCTGAGCTGAAGGCAGATGCTCAATCGACTGAGCCACCCAGGCGCTGCTGAATTGCTTTTGATGTTTTTAATTAATTGCCTGGGCATGATGAAAGTTAACTGGTCCTTCATAGAATATTATTATATTACAAAGTTGCAGAAATCAAAACAGTATGGTACTGGCATAAAAATAGATCAGTGGAACAGAATACAGAGTCCAGAAATGAACCCATGCATATATGGTCAATTTATAACAAAGGAGCCAAGAACATACAATGGCAAAAGGATAGTCTCTTCAATAAATGGTAGTGGGAAACCGGGACAACCACATGCAAAAGGATGAAACTAGACCCCTACCTTACACCCTACACAAAAATCAACTCAAAACGGATTAAAGACTTAATTGTAAGATGTGAAACCATAAAACCCCTAGATGAAAACACAGGTGGTAAGCTCCTTGATGTCAATCTTGGCAATAATTTTTTAGATTTAACACCAGAAGGAAAAAAAAAATAAAGATAAAAGAGTGGGACTACATCAAAAGAAACTATCAACAAAATGAAAAGGCCACCGATAGAGAAAATACCTGCAAATCCTATATCTCAAAAGGGCTACTATCCAAAATATATTTAAAAAGTCTTACAAATCAATAGCAAAAAAACCCCAATTAATCCAATTTTAAAGTGGGAAGAGGAATTGAACAGAAAACCAACCCAAATTTCCATCAGTGGACGAATGGATGAATGGAGAAACAAAATGTGGTATATACAGTTGACCCTTGGGCAACGCAGGAATACTGGATGCCAACCCCTGTCCCACACGTACAGTTAAAAACTGATGCATAACTTTTGACTCTCCAAAAACTTAACTACTAATAGCCTATTGCTGACAGGAAGCTTTACCAATAACATAACAGTCACTTGACACATATTTTGTATGTTATGTATATATTATATACTGCATTCTTACAGTAAAGCAAGCTAGAGAGAGGAAAATGTTATTAGGAAAATCATATGGAACAGAAAATACATTCACTACCAGGAAAAATCATGTAAGTGGATCCATGTGATTCAAACTTTGTTATTCAAGGGTGAGCTTTGCATACAGTGAAATATTATTCAGCCTTAAAATGGAAGGGAATTCTGACACCTGCTACAACATGGATGAACCCTGAGGACATTACAGTGAATGAACTAAGGCAATCACAAAAGGACACATATTGCACAAGTCCACTTACGTGGGGTAGTCAGATCCATACAGACAGACAGCTGACCAGTGGACGCCAGGGCTAGGGGCGGGGTGGGCTGAGGTGGGAAGCTAGTGTTTAACAGGTGTGGAGTTTCAGTTTGGGATGGCAAAAAGCTTCTGCAGATGGACAGTGGCGATGGCTGTGCTTAATGCTACACTCAGAAGGGGTTAAAATGGTAAACTTTATATTATGTTTATTTTACCACAATAAAAATCGAGTAGGAAGCCTTACAGTGTTTTTTAAAAAGCACAAGTTTTTACTTACCTCTCTGTACAACCTTCAGTCTGTTTCCACTAACATGTACCCAAAAAAAGTAGGAAAAAAGACATCATTAAGTTTATTTATTCATTTATTTTTAAAGATTTTATTTATTTATTCGACAGAGAGAGAGACAGCCAGTGAGAGAGGGAACACAAGCAGGGAGAGTGGGAGAGGAAGGAAGCAGGCTCATAGCGGAGGAGCCTGATGTGGGGCTCGATCCCATAACACCGGGATCACGCCCTGAGCCGAAGGCAGACGCTTAACTGCTGTGCCACCCAGGCGCCCCATCATTAAGTTTAAAGACAAACTCCCTAGAACCTATGGCCCACAAAACAGATGCTCAGTGACTACGTACACGAGGAATTATCTTTTATGCCAAAGCAATGAGGAAAACGCAAGCTTAAAAAAACAGAAAAAACAAAAAACCTTCTCATTTAAGCAGACAAACATTTTCAGAATATTTTCAGAAATCTGACTTGCAGGTAAATGTGATGCCTATCCTCCCTGACAAACTGCATTTTCACTAAAGAAAACGGACAACACTGGAAAGCAGCAAAAAGCAAGCATCAAAACCCGGCCAGTCAGAACCACACCACTGGCGAAAGCACACGATCACTAACCGCTAAATACCGGGCAAAGAACAAAAACACTGAGCATGGAAGAGGTTATGAGCACACTGAAAAACACTTCAAGTTAAGGCCTCAGCGGATGAGCTGACGTGGAAGCCAGGGATACAAATGGCAGGAATTATTTTCCAGAAAGGCTCCGGGTAAGAGGTAATTGTTTCGTGTAAGCATATCAGACTCTGTTTTTATTCTTCTGCGTTATTAGAAGGAGAAGACAGGAAACAGGTGTGTAAGTGGACAACTCAACCAGAGGATGAGAAGGCTCCTGGCAGAGGGATGACCTCAATGTTCTCTTTAATTCTCTGTTCAAGTGCGGGGTGAGGGTGGGGACGAGGGGGAGGGAGAGGCGGGGGGACAATGCACTGTAAGCCACTGTGCAAAATCAATTACTTCATATTAGTGAAAGGAGGGAAAAGGGTTTAAGAGTAAGTTTTGCCACTTGCTATGCATTTTCCTCCTTTGAACTTCACCACAAGCCTCTGAGGGCTACATTCCGTGTTACTGGTTCTGCTGATTCTGCATTTTACCACTGTGGAAACTGAGGCACACACGAGTCGAGCCCGTGTGCCTGAAGCCAGGCTACATCAGTAAATGACGGATGTCAACCTCAGGTCTGACGCCAAGGCTCGGGACTCCCTGAGCTACACCACCTCGGTTCCACCCAGGCAGGAGAAAACAAGTTAGGGACAAAAATGGAAATGATAGAAAGAAAATATGCTAGGGTGGATGCCAAAATAAACTACAAAACATTTACTTTTAAGATGAGATCTTGAAATAGTAGCAAAAAAAGCGTCGGCTGACCGGGGGGAGCGGAGCAGGCACTGGAACAGGAAACTAGATATATGAAGGGCATTTCTGAGCAAGGGCTTCTCGGGGCACTTGAATCCCCCACTCTTTTTGAGGGGGGCAGATATTTATTGGAACATCAGGCATACCCATTTTCAAATACATGGATAAAGTTATGTGCCCAAACCCAAGTTACCTTTTCCACTTTGACTTGCACCTGCACCTCTGTGTGAATCCTAGAAACATGGGCCTCCCGTCATTCCTGAGGCAGTACCCCAGTTTTCTCACTTGCTTTAGCATCAACCTCAGTCTCCTGTTGTTTTTTCAGCACATGAGGAGATGAGCAGAGAAACAGACACACCAATACAACGCAGTACCTGCCTCGTGGGTTTTTTGTGAAGTGGGAACAAAAAGCATCCAGCACACGATCTGTTATAAAAGGTCTCTCTCCATCCCCCTTACCGTTAATCAAATAAACACTTCTTCTAAGATTAAGAGTTGACCTAAGAGGTTTAGTCATTTTAATAGAGCTATCATCCATTTTTTTCCAGGTAACCGAAGCTTAGCCCTAGAGCCCTAATTAAAGTTAGAGGGAGAAAGAGCCCCAGGTAAAGGCCTGAGATGGTCTCCTACGAATAAGGTGAACCAATTACACTTATCTATTTCAGCTTTCACGAAATTAAGTTTACTTTTTCTGCCTCAACTGTGTTCTGAAAAACTGGGGTGAATACAGAGTCATAACATTTAAATCAAGCTATTCATCATTAACGCAATTTCTCCAACCAGTGAAAATGCCATCTATCACAACATAATTTTCATTGAATATAACACACAAAAAAATGTATAGCAGCACAGCTCACACTGGATTACAGTGGGGCAGGCAGAATTGTGGCTCTGAAACACAGCAGAGCATGAAGCTGGTAAAAACAGTGCTGCAGAGGGGTGCCTGGGTGGCTCAGGCTGTTGAGTGTCTGACTCTTGATCTCAGCTCAGGTCTTGATCTCAGGGTCATGAGATCAAGCTTCAAGTTGGGCTCCACTCTGGGCATGGAGCCTACTTAAAAAAAATAGTGCTGCAGAGATATTATCTATTGACATAAAAATGTTTTTAAACAATACATGAAAGATATGATTTTGTACCTATTAAAATATGGCATGAATCTGTTTTTAATTTTTAAAAGCACATAGGCATTTATTTTACCTACAGTTATATAGATAGGAGAAAAAAAATCTTTGCAAATAAATGCAAAATATTAAGAATTGTTATCACTAAATAGAAGAATTACAGTTTTTTCTTTTCCCTAAAACTCATTTTCTGAATTTTCTACAACAAAAGAAAAAGATTTTAAAAGATACTGACATGAGTGCAAAAGACAGGGAAGGATGAGTTTTTTTTTTTAATCACTGACCTGTGATCGATAAGTAGAAAAAATAGAGTCATGAATTTTTTTTTAAAAAATGGAATGCAGCACAGTTTTGAGCAGCAATTTTGATATAGTGCTAATCTAATCAGAAAATGCTTTCAAAATTCTGTTGAGAAAGAGAATAACATTGTTTTCAAAGCACATCATATTCGCTTAGAGGAAAAACAGTCTTTGATATTTTTGCTGTTAGATCATGCTGAGTTTTAATGCAGAAAACTTATGAAAAGTACCCTCCAATAATGGCAGCAAGATAAATCTTCACAGATGGAATTTATTTCATTTTTGTTCTAACTAATTTTGTGAACATTGCTTAGGAGAACCCATGCTGATAAAGCATTAAGTGCTTTCAGATAATGAAATACTTAGTAATCCCATTAAAATATCTGTTAAAGAGGAATGTGATCACCAGGCTTCCGTTAATTTGTTTTTAATATGAAGGCTTAGGATCAATTACAAAGTAACATATGCTCAAATCTAAATAAACACATTAAAAAAAACAACAACAACACAATGTCATTAATTACTGGTGTAATGCAAATAACTGGAACTGTGTGCAGTGAAAATACTGTATTGCAATTATTAAATCATTTTGTGCCTCAGAGAATTTGATTACTTTTTAAGATTTAATATAACATACTGGGAATGTTATGTTTACATATTACTCTTTTTTGTTTTTTAAATTTTTTGCGGAGGGGGGGGAGAGGGAGAGACAGAATCTCAAGCAGGCTCCATGCTGGGCACTGAGTCAGATGTGGGGCTTGATCTCATGACCCTGAGATCATGACCTGAGCCAAAATCAAGAGACAGACGCTTAACTGACTGAGCCACCCAGGTGCCCCCTACATATTATTATTAAGCAAATATTTAGATAAGTTCATGTTGACCTGCTGCTTTTCCTGGAATTTGAATTGCCTGATCAGGTAACCAGGCATGCCGCAGTCATTACAGGTAAGTGCAAGGTGTCTGTCACCATCTCCTGACTTTTCCTAAGTGAAGCAATGCGGTGGCACAGACTCTGAGTCATACCTGAGCCCCTGTCTTGGCTCGGCCACTTACTAACTGTGTGATTGCAGGTAACTGCCTCTCTAAGTTTCTGCAGCCTCGGGTATAAAATGGGGGCTTACAATATTCCACATGCGGTAAAAGGGTTCATCTGATGAATGTGCATAAGACATTCAGTACAGTGTCTGGCTGGAAGAAGTACTCAAAAAAGTGAATGATATCTACCTAGGTCAAATCTTGGCTCTACCATGTAGTGTGTGAACTTGAGCAAGTTACACCTCTCCATCTGTTTCCCCAAGTGCAAAGTGGAGATAATTTAGGGCTGCTGTTCAGAGCTAAGATGTGGAAAGTGCAAGATCTGTCCTTGACACATAGTGTTACACGATTGTCAGCTCCTGTCAGTGTATCAGTGATGTGGGGCTTCTTGATTCCATTTTCCCCGACCAGACTACTTACACTGTATCGTGCTCCACCACCTTCCATGCTATTTTCAGGTTCTCTACGTGTAACATCCATTAGATTAAAGGAAATGCCTGAAATAGAAGAGCCTCTCCATAAATTGTTCTCAGAAAACAAGAATGAATACGGTTCTACCTTTTCACCAACTCAGGCTCTGTCTTTTTCAGGCAGTGTCTGAGGCAACTGGCCCAACCTCGGACACCGTCATATGCTTTCCACAACACACACACTTAATAAATACTACCTAATTGTGTATATAAGGCTAAATATTAAACAGAAGGGAAAAGATTTCATTAACCAATAAATAAATCCCCATTTCATACCACTGGTATCAATCAAGATGGCTATTTTCCATAATTTCTTACTAAAGTAAACACTATTCAGGATCTTCTAAGTAATGCTAAAGTAAATAGAATATTAGCGGTTATATATTATGTGTTTAGCTATAAAAATGCTTAAATATGTCTTATAGCTCACAATTTTTGACAGCTATTATTCATAAGTTAGGGATTAAGTCCAGTAAAGCCTGTATGTTTCCTAATTATATTGTACAATTGTTAAACTTGGAATCTGTGAACAAACACCAAGGAGAAGGGCAAAACAAGTTAAGAAAGGAAGTTCAGAGTCAAGGCAGCTGCGTTTAAAAATGTCAATTTCACTAATTTTATTGACTTGAGAGGCATGTTTTATTTTTAAAGTAAAACTAAAAAGCAAACATAAATAATAGGGGTTATACACGCCTTAAGAATGCACTGCCCTTTAAAATGCACACAACTTTTAACTTGGGCACAAGTTAGCAGCTTAATTTATCTGATCTATATAACATTTCTGTGTCTACAAAACACGATCTGCAATCTTCCCAAGACACTTGATTCTAAAGCAGTGTTGTGTACGGCATTCCCCCTTCTTGGGTGTTCAAGGCATAAATTACACTCAAGTTCCCTCAGGACTGAATTTGTATCTTCAGCTTGGACTTCCTCCCCAAACCTCGGAACAGTAGATCCAGTGCCTCCTTCACATCTCCACTTGGACGTCTGTTGGGCATTTCAAACGTTAGGTGCTCAAACTGAGCTCCTGATGTTGTCCCCAAGCCCACTCTCTCCAGCCGGCAGCTGCTCTGTCAGCGATACTGACCTTCGGACGATGCCCAGAGCCTGCCTACGCACCCCTCTGCTGCTGCCATTGTGGTCCAAGCCCCCAACATCTCCCTAGCCTGGATTCTTCCACAGCCTCCTGCTGGGTTTCCCTGCCTCGGTCCCTGCTTCCTTTTCAGTTTGTTCTTTAAGTGATTCTGTGACCACATAAGTCAGATCATGTCACTCTGCTCAGATCCTCCAAGGCTTCGCAGCTCAAAAACATGCCACATCTTTCCATCAGCATTCCTGGCTCCAATTCACCCTGAGCTCTGACCCACCTCCTTCCTCCCTCCCTCCCTCCCCTCACTCACTCTGCTCCATTCTCCCTGGCCTCTTCACTGTGGCTCTGAACACACCAAGCAGGTTCCCACCTCGCTAGTCTTTGCATCTGCTTTTCCTTCTGCATGGGATTCTCTCCTCCTCACTCTCTGCATGGTTCATGTCCCCACTTCCTTCAAATGTCACCGGCTCAGTGAGGCTTTCCCTCATCAGCCTGCAGAAAGTTGCACACCACACACCCCAACCCTCCCTCGCCCCACTCTGTGCTTTTCCTCCACAGCACCTGCCACCATCTTTCCTTATTATTTTCATTGTCTCTCTCCCTTCACTAGAATAAAAACTCCATGAGGGCATGGATTCTTGTCTTTCTTGTTTCCTCCAGAGTCAAGAATGGTGCTTGACATATAGTAAGTGTTTGTTCAATGAACAAATGAGTCCACTTCTCCAAAATTTAATATGTGATGTCATTTTTAACCTGATCAATGTTAATTAAGTACAAAAGGCAGAAGTCCAAGAATTGCCATCAAATTAGTAGGCCACTTTGGGAGAGATGGCAAATTGTTTGTGCATTCATTGTCCATCACTGGGAAAACAGAAATGAGCAAACAGATACGGTACCTGCCCTCAAGGAGCTGACAGGTAAAATGCCCACTCCCCTGCCCCCACAATCATGATCCAAAGGTGCCTGTGGGTAAGATCGGGAACAGCAGGTCCCCAGTTCCGCAAGCTAACAACCTGTGAATCACCCTCAATTCTTTCTTCTCCTTGATCTCCTGAACCAACAAACAATCTGTCATCAAGACCTCTTAGGTCTCCCACAGGAATGCATGCTATGCGCTCAAACCCTCACTCCACTAACACTCAACTCCTTCGCTGTCATCATCTGCCCCCCAACCACCATCTTGCCACCAGTCTCTCCCCCACCCAACTGGACTTAACATACCATGGCTGGAGTTACTGCCTTCCAAACACACACTATTTCCTTTCCTAAATGTCTTTAATAGCTTCCTATTGCCTACAAAACAAAGTCTTAAACAATTTGGTCCCAAACATATCTTGACAGGCTCATCAAACACAGCTCTGGTTTTCTGCCCCAGATACCATTCCCTGCATGGCTGTTTGGCAAACACTGATTAATCCATTGTTTAATACTGGACTGAAATGTTACCTCCTCCAATTCCCTGCAGAAGAGAATGCTGCCTCCTCTTTGTTCTCATAACATTCTGTTCATACTTCTCCTGCAGCACTGAAAACATTATGTCATTGTTTGTACAGGTTCCTTCGTCACTGCACATGCTCACTGAAGGGACCATGTCTTACTTATTCTTCGAACTCTATGCTTAGCGGAACACCTAGAGCAGAAATGCTCTCCATCGATGTCTTGAATACATGAATGAACAGCTTTGCCACAAAGGGTTTTCTCATACAGCCCAGAAATCAGTTCCCTGCAATGGCTTCTACCTGCTGATACTGGTTCTGCTTGAGACCACAGAGAACACAACAAACTCTTTGTCACATGAATGCCTTTCTAATTTGAAAACACCCATCAGATCCTTCTCAGTATTTCTTCTCTGAGAGAACCATGACCAGTTCTTTCTGCCTTCCTTCATATACTATCTTTGCCGTGTTTTTTCTGACCATCTACGTTATTTACATGGTGGCACATAAAACCAAAATCACTCCTTTGTTATAGTCACTCCTCTTCAATTAATCTAACCTAAAAAAATCAATATAGAGAGATTCACACTAATTGTTGGTTCATATTGAGCTTACTATCAACTGAAATTTTGTTTATTCTACCCGCTAACATGGGGCTCAAACTCACGACTCTGAGCTCAAGAATCACACGCTCTACTGATTGGACCAGCCAGGTCCCCTTGACTGAAATTTTTAATGTATGAAAATTAATAGGTTTCATTCTAAAAGCAATGCTCATTAAAACTTTCTGTGAACTAAAAATGGAAGAAAAAACAAATCCCACCAACTAAAGATATCTAATCCACTGAATATATTTTGTGAATTAATTTTTTAATGCATAAGGGAGTTTTGTTTTATATTTCTTCAACCATATTATTCAATTGATACATTTTTCACATATCACAGGCATTTAAAAATATTTCTAGTTGAAAATAAACTGCCATTTATTACACACTGACCATGTGCTATTCTAATAAACCCACAAGGTAAGTATTACCATAATTTACAAATGCGAGTATTGAAGCTTAGGAAAATGAAGTGACTTGTCCAAGGCCCCACGTCATTTTTTCCCCAATTTTTTTTTATTAATGTGAAATGTAAAGGGGTAATTCATATAAACTGTAAAGTTTGTTGAATTTGGACATATGTATAGGCCTCTGTAACCCCATACAGATTAACAAATAGGAAATTTTCATCAAACGAGAGGGCTCCCCTGTGCCTGTTCGCAGTCAGTTTTCCCACCAAGGAGTAATCACTATTCTGACGTCTGTCACTATCAATTAAATTGCCTGTTCTTGTACCGCATAAATGGAATCACTTCCTATGTGCTCCTTCGGTCTCTCTTCTTTTATTTACCATGATGTCAGTGAGATTCTTTCATGTGGGTGTGAGGGTCACTCGTTGGTTCTTTTGTTATTGCTACACAACACTCCATATAAGAATATACTACAACATATTACTGCATTCTCCTGTTTATTTTCTTAAAGGTTTTATTTATTTATTTATTTATTTATTTATTTATTTGAGACAGAGAGAGAGTAAGCACAAGCAGGGGTTGAGGGCAGAGGCAGAGGGAGAAGCAGACTCCCCGCTGAGCAGGGAGCCCAATGCGGGGCTCCATCCCAGGACCCTGGGATCATGCTCTGAGCTGAAGGCAGACGCTTAACCGACTGAGCCCCCAGGCGCCCCATTGCTGTCTCCTGCGCATGAACGTTTGGGTTGTTTCCAGTTTGGGGCTACTTTGTCTAAAGCTGCATGGAACAACCTTGTTTATGCCTTCTGATGGACATATGAACTCCTCAGTGGACACGTAGGAATACAAGAGCTGAGTGTGGACAGGTGTGGACTCAGCCCGGGAGATACTGAGCGAGTGTCCCAAAGTGAAGGAATTAACGTAGACTCTCCGTAGCAATAGGTTGTGGTTTCCCCTGCTTTATCTCCTTACCAACATCCAGTTTTTCAATTTTAGCCACTCTGGGGAATACATAATGTTATCTTGTGGTGTTTAGCTTGCCATTTCCCTAATGTGCAATGATAGTGTGGACTTTCTAAATGTTTATTCATCATCTCGGTATCTTTTTAAAGTGTATTTTTTGAGGGGGGTAGGAATTCTTTATGTGTTCTGGCTAGAAGTCTTTTGTCAGATACAATAATGTGAACATCTTTTTTCCCAGCTGTGGCTCGTACTCATTTTTAATAGCCTTATATTATTCTATCAGTGAGATAAGTCACCATTTAGTTATTTTTGTGCTGGAGGTTTTGACTACTTCCAATTCTTGCTGTAATTAAATACTTTGATGACCAACTTTTAGACTTCTATCTGGGGGCCGTCTAGCTAGCTTAGTCAGTTGGGCGTTCGACCCCTGGTTTCAGCTCAGGTCATGCTCTTAGGATCATGGGATCGAGCCCCACGTCAGGCTCCGTACTCAGCCTGGAGTCCGCTGGGGACTCTCTCTCTCTCTCCCTCTGCCCCTCTACCCACTCGCAGGCACATGCCCTCTCTCTCTCTCTCTCTCTCTCGCTCTCAAGAAAGAAAGAAAATCATTAAGGCTCTATCTGTATCTAAATTTTTTCCTTACTCTAACTAGATTCACAGAAATAGAATTACTTCTGTATTACTGTATATGACCATTTGGTATTGATATACACAGAGCCAAAAGCCTTCAAAAGAACTCTACCAATTGATATTGGTACTCGACAAGGAGTGAGAATACCCATTCATCATGTTCTGACTCCAACTTAAAAAAAAAAATTCTTGATCAGCTGGACAGAAAAAAAAAAATCAGTATTTTATTGTTTTAATATTTAGTTCTGGGACTACTGGTAAAATTTAAAATATTTTTATTTAGCTATTTATATTTCACTTCTGCAAATGGTCTGTTCATTTTCTACATGTGCATTTACCTACTGGGGTCTTTAGAATTGTTCTCATTCATTCAAGATATTAAGCTTTTCTTTTCCTTTCCTTTTATATATATTTAATGCGTTATATATATATATATGTATATATATATGTACTATATTTTTATTTATTTTGTTATATTTACTAGAATCATTTCCCAGGATGTAATGTACTTTGTGCTTTTAAAACTTTTATGTGGTCAAATCTGTGATCATGCCCTACCACCTTAGAAATGCCTTTTCTCTATAATAGTCTCTATTAAGTGTTCCCTATAAATATAAGTATTTGTAAACATTCATATCCATTTTCTTCCAGTTTTCAAAAATATTTAACTCCTTAATTCCACAGCAACCTTTTTTGGGGGGTATTGTACTGGACTCATCTCTAAATCTTTTCTTTTTCTAAACTGATAAGCAGCTGCAGTAGTACCACTTGTCAGAAAAATATTCCTTTCCTCTTTGGATGTATGATGCAAACTTTATCATTTTAATTTTTATACATGTAACAGGCTCCTGAGCTGTCTTCTTGGTTCCATCAATCTCTCTGATTCTTATCATCACACCATTGTATTGGGGAGCATACATAGCCTTATAATTATTTCATTTGGTCACATTCACTGATCACCTGCTTTGTGTTAAATCCTAGGGTTGAAATGGTGAGCCTGACACACCTGGTCTCTGTCCTTATGGCATCTCCAGGCTGGTGAGAGGGTGGAGACAAGTCCACAGGCAGTGACGATACAGCGTCATATGTATGATAGGAGATGGACAGGGAGCAAGGGGCCCTGAACCTGGACCTGGGGAATGAGAAAACAGTTCCTGGAGGAACGATGTCTTATGGCTGAGGAGAAGGCGTGTTGAAAAGCTCTGGAAGTGAAAGAGGAGGCACCAGCAAGCCTGAGAGCATTTCACTGCAACTGGAGCACGGAGGGGGAGGAGGAGTGTGCCAGAGCTGAGGCTGGAGAAGTATCCACGGTGAGATCATGCAAGACCTTCAGTCAGGGGCACCTGGGTGGCTTCAGTTGGTTAAGCGTCTGCCTTCATGATCTCGGGGTCCTGGGATCAAGCCCTGCATCAGACTCCCTGCTCAGCGGGGAGTCTGCTTCTCCCTCTCCCTCTGCTGCTCGCCCTGCTTGTGCTGTCACTCTCACTCTCTCTCACATAAATAAAATCTTTTTTAAAAAATAATAATTTACTAAAAGAAGTCAAGAGGACAGCCAAGGAGCCTACTTATAGTACCAGTGGTAAATTGTCCTGACTCTATCCTCTTCTCTTTCAAACTTTTCTGTCACTTATTTATTTTTTCCAGATTAATTTTGAAATTACTTAGCCAAATTCCCTTTTTTACACCTGATTCCACTCCAATCCAATCAGGACTTTATTTGAAATTACATTAAATGTTTAAATTAACCTATGAAGGATTACGACTTCATGTATCGTTTTCCCTAAGATTTGTTAAATAATTGCTGCTGAGCCATATCTCCTTTCATCATATAATTTTGCAAAGATAATGTATGGTTGTTAGCAAAACAAAAATAGAAGGGAAAAAGGCAGGACAGAAGAGTCGTAATCTTAACCAAAAGAACAGGAAATGTCAAAAACCAAAGAGAAGCAAAAGCAAGAAGGACTAAGGTCTAAGCCAAGAAGGCAGACCAAGCAAGCTGTTGGAGAGAGCCAGATGGACAACTTTTAAATTCGCTGTTAAACAGAGATATGCCTAGGTCCCAATGAAGAACCTTATTTTCCCAAAAGCCACAAAATGAATAAAGAAAAAACTTCAGACAGAATTCAAAGCATACTGGCGTCTTACCAAAATTACTACAAGCCATAGTAGTGGGGCCTAAGAACCAAAGAAGTGAGGAAGACCCTAGAAGAGACTAATGCTTAAAGAAACTGGGCCAAACTACGTGGGGTCCGCACAGCTACTAATCACTTAATCACCTGTGGTCCGGTTCTCTCACAGCAGAACAGAGTGAAGCAGTAAACCTGGAAATTCTGTGACAGACAACACACTGGAGGTAAAGGGCTACCTCCTAGAAAGAAAGAGAGTGAAGGAGAGCCCCAGGGTGCAGAGGCTCACCCTGTACGAAGGAGATTGACACATAATTCTGCCGGCGGACAACACAGAGAAATTGCCCATGTTGTTACACCTGTATATTTATTCTCAGGGGTTTTTTAAGGCTTTTTTTTTCCACAAGAGATTTGTTATTCTGAAAACGGTCTGAGTCTTATTTTCCAATATGAATACTGAGATATGTAATTCAAGTCAAAATATGGGAAACTGAAAGATTTCATGGTCTGACAACAATGCTAGATAGATAATGCCAAAAAGACATAGTTCTCATGCACTTTCCTTTCCAGGGCTCCCATTCAAAGTTGTCTCCTTTAGAAAGAAAGGATATTTACTCAAGACTTTGTTCCAATTACAATCATCTTCTTAATCTCTTCATCTGCTCAGAGCATAATTCCTTCATTCAGGAGACGTTCACTGCACTCCAAGGCACTGGGGCTATCATGATGAAAAGGCAGACGTGATTCCTACTCTCTTGGGACTCACAGTACAACAGGACATACAAATACCAAGATAATCAGAGTACAGGGCCCAGGGTGTTACAGGAGCACACGGGAGGAGCACCTGGAAGTTCAGGAAGGCAGCGTGGAGGAAACGACATCTACGGGAAGGTTGTCTTGAGGGTATCTCATAGGAAACACAGACTGGGATCCAGGCGAAGAACTGGAACCAGATACTGGAACAGGGTGACCCCACCTGGGTGTGGGTTACAGGTGTGCTCTTCCAGAACACTGTAGAATACAGCTTCCTAACCTGTGCTCAGATTACAGGTGTGCCGACCAGTCATAAGCCCAGCCTTATCCATTTCCCTCGGCGGGCAGTACTGATATTACCATTTTCTATGTGGGTCATGACATGAAAAGAGCTGGGAATCACTGCTTGTAAAGAACTCAGGAAAAGCTGTTTTTGC
Organism: Ailuropoda melanoleuca; assembly: GCF_002007445.2. Classification (NCBI taxonomy): domain Eukaryota; kingdom Metazoa; phylum Chordata; class Mammalia; order Carnivora; family Ursidae; genus Ailuropoda; species Ailuropoda melanoleuca. Next base: position 7,347,446 of record NC_048230.1, read on the forward strand.
ATCTCTGTTATAATTTATTCAAATTCATTCATATTCTTCTCTATCATTTTTTTCTACTCTTCAATCCTCATGCAGAACTTGACTCCCCAGGGTGCCTGGGTGGCTCAGTCGGTTAAGCGTCTGCCTTCGGCTCAGGTCAGGATCCCAGGGTTCTGGGACTGAGCCCTGCATCAGGCTCCCTGCTCAGTGGGGAGTCTGCTTCTCCCTCTCCCTCTGCCTGCTGCTTCCCCTGCTTGTGCTCTCTCTGTCAAATAAATAAATAAATAAATAAATAAATAAATAAATAAATAAAATCTTAAAAAAAAAAAAAAAAGAACTTGATTCCCAACAGTTCCAAAATATACACACTCTGAATTCCACCCACCCAAAGAGAGTGAAACAGGATTTCATTTCAAATACAAAATCCTGGTGAAGAACTGTGATTGGTCCAGTTTGAGTCAGGTGTGCGCTCCTCAACCAATAAACAGTGGCCAAAAGGAGGACTATCCTATGTTTACATTGAAGGAAAAGATCCAGAAGAGAGGGCAAGAGTTAATATTCAAAAGCGCGAAACCATAACTGAGAGGTCCGTGTCCCTGTGAGGGTGAGAAGAGAAAGGACCCATGGCAAGGAGGGGGACTGGCCTAACAGAGGACAGGAAGGAGGGAGGAGAGAACGGGTAAAGACCCACGGTGTAGACGTGCCAGCAGGAACGGGCATTCTGGTCTGAAGAAATATTTCTCTGAGTAGCAGGAAGGTGATGGAGGCGAGAAGGGGCAGGATAGAAATATGCAGGTAACGGAAAGAATATGAAATAGATGCTATGTGAAATGGGAGAGAGAAGACGAGGCTATAACACAGGAGGAATGCCCAGCAGCCTTAAGACGAGTCCGGTTAGCAACTATAAATTTACCGACACCTATCTATGCAGTCGTGTAATTTTCCCCAGCAGGGCTCAGCAGCCCCAGGACTGGGTCTATAATAGGGGGCAAATAAAAGAGAGCAATTTGATAGGTCCAGGGCCGGGCTTTTGCACAGTGAGGGTCCCTGCGACACAGTGGGGCAATGCTATTTAAGGCTGAGAAGCCAGATGTGGTGCAATGTGGGTGGAGACTCCTGAGTCAGGAGGAGAAGCGAGGCACGGTATCGGACAAGAGAGGGGACATCTGGGGAGATGACAAAGCGCACAGGGGATGTGAAGCCTGAGTAGTTTAGCTGGCTCTAGGTTTTCCGAGACAGTTAAGTCCAGCATTGCCCCGGTAGACAAGATCACCTGGGCCCTTTAAGAGTCAGAGTCACACTGGATTGATGGTTTCTCTGGTATCTTGGTCAGAAATATTCAGTTCTCTCTCAAAACCTTTACACACTTTACACACTTAAAGGGGCTCCCCGCCTCCCCTCCCCTGCTTCAGGAACTACCTGCATTCTTTCTCAGGTCAGGTGATCTGCTCCAGAGAAAGCTGCATGCTCTCTCCAAGATGTTGCTGGCACTCAACCTTCCACTCATGATGTGTGTCCCACGCCTTTTCCTCACTCCCATTTGGAGCCCACCTCCCATTCTATGTATCTAGACTGCAAAATCCCACCAACTTTAAAACCCAGGTTAAGTATCCAATTTCTTCCAGAAAGCTCTCCAAGATTCTACTTAACCCAAATCACTCTTTCTTTCAATACACAGGTTTTTGTTTGTTTTTCTTTTAAATTCCACACAGCTAACACTGTCCTTTGTTTTATTCCTAATTCTCTTTAAGGGCAGGAATTATTCTCAAATTCAGTTTTTAAGCCAAAATGTGTGCGTGTGTGTGTGTGTGTGTAGTTGGAGCCTATGAAATACCCCTGGTTTAAAGTACTCAGCCAGCCAAAGAAGTACACTCCGTCTTATTCTAAGCTCATACACCACACTGAGTATCTGTAAAGAACAAACTCTGGTGACTAAGGAGAAAATGGAGAAGTGTGTTTATATAAAATGTATTCAAAGCTGCCCAGAAACCTGCCAAATCAGTAACGGAATGTTGAATGAATCAAATGGAATGCTAAGTACTGACTACTAGCCTTATGTTTCTTAGTCACTAAGTCAGTCATGTTTTCTAAGCCAAGGAAATCCAGAGTCACCAAGTTTTCTGTTTCCCTACCTTTTAGGGGAATAGAAGAGACGGAAGTAAGGAGGAAGAAGGAGTGCACAGATCCAGCAATCAGAGCCGAAGGAAAGGCAGTGGGTTCCATCAAGGCGCCCCGGGCAAAATGTGGGCTCAGCAGTCCCCTAATGATATGTCCACATAAACACATCTAGCTGAATTCCAAGTCAGGATTAACGCGAAGAAAATCCATTAGCAATGATAAAGCTTTTTATTTCCCCAAATGAATATGCCAGTACGCATTCTGAAGACGCTCTCATGCTCTGCTGAATTAATGCCACTTCGCTATACAGCAGTCTAGCAATAAATACAAAAATGTTAAAGGTATACACACTTGGACCCCTTATTTTACTTCCGGGAATCTATGTCAAGGGGGGAAGAAAGGACACGGATATATACACAAAGATATTTGCTAGTGCAGTGGTATCTCATGAGCAAAAACCTGCAATCAGCTCACCGCTCAACCGATTAAATATTGTACTGTACGAAATACACTAACGTATTAAATAAATGTATAAAATACGCTAAGTGAAAAAGCAAGCTGAAGTATATACAGTGTGATTTAGTTTTTATAAAAACAAATTTAAAGTAACGTTAGTATATATGTATACCTGCATATGTATGGGTGGGCATATAAAGACAGAAGAACCATACACCAAACAATAATGTCAAGGGGGATGTGAATTCTGGGAATTTCTCTTTATACATTCTATATTTACACATTGCTTGAATTTTTAATTTTATAGAACTATGTGTTATGTTTATAATTAGAAGCCTATAGATATTTAAAATTAGATGTACATCTATTGACATGTAAAAATATCATATATTTTTTAAAATTTTTTTTATTATATTATGTTAGTCANAAAAATTTTTTTATTATATTATGTTAGTCACCATACAGTACATCCCCGGTTTCCGATGTAAAGTTTGATGCTTCATTAGTTGCGTATAACACCCATTGCACCATGCAATATGTGCCCTCCTTATTACCCATCACAGGTCTATCCCATTCCCCCACCCCCCTCCCCTCTGAGGCCCTCAGTTTGTTTCTCATAGTCCGTAGTCTCTCATGTTTCATTCCCCCTTCTGATTACCCCCTTTCTTTATCCCTTTCTTCCCCTACTGATCTTCCTAGTTCTTATGATCCATAGATGAGAGAAACCATATGAAAATTGCCTTTCTCTGCTTGACTTATTTCACTTAGCATTATCTCCTCAATCATATATTTTTAAGTGAAAAAAGCACGTTTCTATATTTGTGTGTGTGTGTGTGTGTGTGTGTGTGTTTTAAGTTACACATATACAAGAAAAAGATACCTGAAACGATACATCAAAACATTGACAATAGCTATTCTGGGTGGTGAGATTTTGAGTGATCTTTATTTTTGTCTTTGTAACTTTCCAACTTCACTCTATTTCAGAATAAGAACCATACATATTTTTTTAAAGATTTTATTTATTTATTTGACAGAGATAGAAACAGCCAGTGAGAGAGGGAACACAAGCAGGGGGAGTGGGAGAGAGAAGCAGGCTCACAGCGGAGGAGCCTGATGTGGGGCTCGATCCCACAACAGCGGGATCACGCCCTGAGCCGAAGGCAGACGCTTAACCGCTGTGCCACCCAGGCGCCCCAAGAACCATACATATTTTTTATCCATATAATTTTCATTTAAAAAATCTGTCTTCAGTTTTCACTTTCAAACCTTTTTAAGAGCTAATAAGTTTCAACCATAGTTCAACAATGATGAGTTATTTTATTTCCTCTCCCTATTTAGTCTATTATTTTAATTTTGCTTCCTCTCCCTATTTATGCAACAGACTGTAGGTTTTATTCCCACTAAAAGAAGTAATCAGTGGGATCAGGAGAGAGAATAGGACTGAGATAAGCAATAAAATGTGGTTGCTTCCAGCTTTGCTATGAAAAAAGACAGGGGTGCCGTAATATTAATAGTCATTTTACATTTTCAGTTTATGATTTTCAGAGAGCTTTTATATCCACAGTGTTACTTGGTTCTCAACTCTATGTAAAAGATAATCCTCTCTTTTAAGATAAGTAGCCTGAGTTCGGAGAGGGCCTCAGATTGGTGAATGATAGAGCTAGCTTGAAAAATCCGAAATGGTAGGCCACTGAGCACGTGTGGCGATTTAAATTTAAGTCAGATAAAATGATGTAAGATATAAAATTCAGTTCCTCAGATGCACTAGTCACATTTCAGGAGCTCAACTGCCGCATGTGCTGAGTGCCTGCTGAACTGGACAGTGGGAGTTATGAATATTTCCATCACCACAGAAATGATGCAATTACCACTCCAAGCACATTTTCCACTCGTGTGGTGGCTTTCTACACCCTTGCTATGCCCTCAAGAAAGAAAGGAAAATATTATTTGATGACTTTACTCTACAAAACATGAATCCCTGAAAAATTATAGGAAAGAAACCTGTGCCAAATTGGGGTAACTGAACTGGTATAGCACAGAAGAGCGAGCAGCGGGAGAGGGATACGAGAAGAGCCAGAAGTGTGGCAGAATGATTCTGGGGGCTGCCTACCTAGCAGCCGCTCACCCTCTTCTTCCTTTGTAACAGAGCTAAGACTTTGTCTCCCTATCTACTCCTACCCCCACAGGCACTTGGTACCTCAGAGTCCAGGAACCAGACAGCAATGCAATTCGGGCTTAATGAAAAGACAAGTTAGCTGATAGGGTGACACTCTCCTGTGGCTTTGGTCTTGACCCCTGAAAGGTCAAATACCTGAATACCTACTGCAACATTCTCTCAGGCATTGCCCAAAAAATGGATGTACATCATGTGATCACGCACATTACTGTTACACTTATATCTGATCAGCATAATGGGGTCAGCACTGTGGACAAGGCGTGTCACTGAGACTTACCAATATAGGTCATCTATAGGTAAGTATCTAGAGCTAACTTGGGGTGAAGAAACTAATTTTGTGTTTTATGGGTTGAAATTCTATCAGCTGAAATAGAAATATATTTTTGCAAAAATAAGTGACAATTAGTGATATTTATGAAAACTGTTAATTTTATGTACCAAAACCATCAAAAATTTTCAAATCATTAAATAAAAAGAGAAACAGACTGACAATATAAAGACAAAACACATTCCAAGGTAAACTTTGGGAGGAACAATATATCCTTTTGCAGCCAGACATTCATAAAAAATGGAAATAAGACAGAACACAAGAGAACAGATGAGAGCACAATTCTCACTTTCATAGAACTATAACATTAAACAAAATAACTTTAAACACTGTACTGTATTTCTTAGTTATGTGATTCCATTTAGGCCATGAGTCTTTATTTATTTTATTATTATTATTATTTATTTGAGGGGGGAGGGAGAGAGAGAGAGAGCACAAGGAGGGAGAGCAGAGGCAGAGGGAGAAGCAGACTCCCCACTGAGCAGGGAGCCTGATGCAGGACTTGATCCCAGGACTCTGAGATCATGACCTGAGCCGAAGGCAGACGCTTAACCGACTGAACCACCCAGGTGCCCCTAGGCCATGAGTCTTTTAAGAAAAATCTCAATTTGGAAATTTGACATATCTTGTGGGAATGAAGGGGAAGCAGAATGTCAACTCTGCCCAACTTCTATAGAAAGAAACATCAGTACAGAAAACTGTCATGCAGTTTTCAACGGAACAAACATGGTGGAGGTTATGAGTAATTTTGGAATCACAAGCATATGCTGCTTTGTTCACATATTCCAGAGGATGATTATAACCCAGTGAAAAGAAATTGAATTGCTGGCCTTAGGCAGAAAGATGATGGCCATTTCTCGTCTCTCCTCAGGTGAAGGTGAGACACAGGACATACTTTGGAGCCATATCATCAGGAACTTACACAGAACATTCAATGCAATGAAATAGTGGGTAACACATGTTAAAAAGACAGCTTTGTGCAGTGCCTGGCTGGCTCAGTCAGAAGAGCAAACAACTCTTGATTTGGGGGTCATGAGTCTGAGACCCATGTTGGGTATAGAGATCACTTAAAAAAAAAAAAAAGTGACACCTTGAACAAAAGCAAGCTTAATACTGTAGTCCACACACAACAGTACTATACAGCAGGACTTCATAAGAACCAATGGTTACTTGTCCAGTAGTAATTCATCTGCTGAAAAGGTACTAACTGATGGACCATGACGTATAGGCATTTCCTAAGTGACACCCGCTATACAAAATCTTCTGTCAGTCTGGGGCGCTTGGGTGGCTCAGTTGGTTAAGCGTCCAACTCTTGGTTTCAGCTCAGATCATGATCTCAGGGTCCTGAGATCGAGCCCCGTGTCAGGCTCTGCACTCAGTGGTAAGTCTGCTTGAGGATTCTCTCCCTCTGCCCTTCTCCCTGCTCATGTGCATTCTCTTTCTCTAAAATACATACATAAATCTCTTAAAAAAAAACAAAAACTTCTGTCACGGGCACCTGGGTGGCTCAGTCAGTTAAGCGTATGCCTTTGGCTCAGGTCATGATTTCAGAGTGCTGGGATCACGCTTGGGTTGGGCTCCCTGCTCAGCGGGGAGTCTGCTTCTCCCTGTCTCTCTCCCCACCCTCCTGCTCCTGTGCTCTCTTAAATAAATAAATAAATAAATAATCAATCAATCTTCTGTTGGTCTCAGACAAGATGCTGAAATGGATATGCATGCAACAAAAGTATGCAATAAAAAATGTGTCCCCCTCCATTTCACTTAAAACAGTTCATTAAGTGAGATTAAAGAGATATATGAATCTTGGACCAGGGAAAAAATTGCTATAAAAGACATTATTGGAGGCAACTGGCAAAATCTAAATACGGACTTTGATACAAGACTATCATCGAATCCAACGTAAGATTTCCTGCTTCTGAGAGCTGCACTGTGGTTACATAGGAGACTTTCCTCCTCCTTAGGAAGGACACACTGAAGTGTTAGGGGTAAAGGGGCATGATGTCTTCAATTCACTCTCAGATACTGGTGGATGCCAAACAACCGGTGGATGTGGGTGAAAAGTATACGGGCAATTCTAACTTTTCAGAAATGTTAAATTATGTCAAAGTAAAAAGTTGCCCAAAAAGTTAATTCATCTCTCTCGTTCCATTTCCTTAAGAAAACAAGTCGTTCTGTGGTAGCCGAGCCTCAGAGTGATCAAGGCAACAGAATGTTCTGGATGTTGCAGAGGCCGTTAGTTTGAAGAGTCAGGGTATTGTGTCATCAGCGCTCTGATGGTCAGGCTGCATCTAGAACTGATTCCCTCCTTACAGTAGAACATACTTCTGGTCAGTGTAGTGTCGACCAGAGACTACTTCCAGCTCAAACTCTGGGAGCAGGGATGACGTAACCCGGCCTCCTGCACCTTTATGGTCGTGATATGTAGCTGGGCAGCCCCAAATCTTGTATTTGTTCCTTACCATATATGCTTTAAGAGCACAGCCCTATAATATGGCCCTAGAGAACAGCCCTATAATACAGAGGCTCCTACACGACCATTTCAAAGACAATGCCAAGCTCCCTAAATTCCTATGTACCAATGCAAAGTTAGATAAACCATGTATCATAAAATACAAGAAGAAATCCACTGTTAGAAATAAAGCATTATGCAGTAAAACATATCTATTTGGAAGAAACGATCCTTTAAAAACCAAGTGTGCTCATCTTACAGTTGTAAAAACATGTCTGAAGTCCCAACTGTGCCGTTCCATGTACTCCCTACAGTTTAAAACAAAACAGCGAAGGAAATACACTTCGCCATCGTGACATGTCATCCGCAAATTATATGTCTAACCCTTGAGCTTATTTTAGAAACTCTCCTCACTAATTTGCCTGTGTTTTTGAATAGCAAGTAATATGTTTTCAATCAGGAAAGGTTACAGGGAAATTTTTGTGGTTAAAAACTGGCCTTCCATTGGCATAAAAATCATCAGCCCTACTGCAGTCCTTTGGGAAATAACATTTTTTTCATCATTGTCAAGCGGCTTTCAGGCCAATTTAATGGCTACTGTTCCCAAGAATGGTTGTTTACATCCACCGAAAACTGATGTCACTCAAAACCATGTAAAAGAAAAAATAATAGTAAGTTGGGTAAAGAAATTATTTCTTTATAATATTTTAAGAGAGAATGGAACTATGTGAACTTTTCTCATAGAAATAAAGATGATCCAAAAAAAATTATCCATTGATGTTTAAACAGACCACTGTCCAACCTCTCCCATATCACACTATTAGCCCTGAACTCTCACATTGTTCTTTTCCATTATTTAGAGCAAGACTATAGATACAGCACAGCCATCTGACTTTGAAACAAAATTGAACTGGATGTTAATTTTGTAAAAAGTGTTCCTGACGTCCAGTGCCTGGGCAGCATGAAGACGAAGTGGCTTTTTTAAGCGCTCCGTTGCCTTCTCTCTCATTGTTTCTCTAAAACTTCCACGGTTGAAATGATTATTGCACCTCCAAGAACACGCAGTGGTTTATACAAGAAAAACAAAGTAATGCTGCCGTTTTCAATTATTGTTTTTTGCTTTCCCCTAACTCAACCTTACGTGCCGGTTTTTATTTGTTTATGACGTATCATACAAGAATATACCAACTTTTCTTTTACCAACCTTTTTTTTTAACCAACTTCAGTAAAACTTAATGACAAGCAGCAATGAATGTGAAGGGAACAGAAGTGGCATCAAGGCCTGGACAGAACTTGGTCATGAGGTTGCCAGGGGAATCAATCTGTTTCTTTTTTCTCATTTATGAGAGACTAAACCTCCTTGTACTTACTTTAAAGTTATTTAAATAGACTTGTAAGGAAAATGTTTTCAGATGGCCAATAATGGCTTTGCTTCTCCTCGGCACCTGGGCTGCTGAGCACCTGCCAGAGAAACCGCCGAGCTTGGGGGGGCGGGGAGCTGCAGATGTGTGGTTTTCAACCTCAGGAGAACCTCTGCCACTACTGGGGATCCTCGTGGTTGTCCGTCAACAGCTCCCTCCACCGGCACCCGCCTCAGAAGTAGACCCGCTCACCCTCCCCTCAAGCTTAAAGTTTCTCCATTCCCTTTACTCTCAGCCAGCATCCTCCCTTCTGCTCCACAGAAAAATGAATCAATTAGCCAGAAGCTCCTCGAACTGCAGCCTAGCAGCCTACATACATCCTGATGATCCTTCCTCCTGTCCCTGGAAAAGGGGTAGCCCTGGAGCTCGGGACCCCATCTTCGCTCGCTTCCTTGAGCATCTCCAATTCCCCACAAATATGCCGACGTCTCATTCATGTTTTAAAACAAACAACATCCTTCCCATCAGTCCTGCAGCCCCTCTAACAACCCTCTCCTTTCTGCTCTTTGTCCATTTCTTTAAAAAAAATTTTTTTATTACATTCAATTAGCCAACATATAACACATCATTAGTTTTTGATGTCTTTGTCCATTTGTCGGCTCACTGTAAGCTGGCTCACCCCCCACCATTACGCCACCACCTCCAGGCACTAAACCTGATGGATCTGTCCGTCCTTTGCTTATTTGACCTCGTTATCACATTTACTACTGCCAATGCTTCCTTCTAGAATTCCTCTCCTTTGCAGGTCTCTCTCCTACCATTACTTTTCTGGTCCATGTACTTCTTTTACAGACTCTTCCTCCAATAAAACCCTTAAATGTGAAAGCTCCCAGTGGGAGTATATATTAATACAACTATCTTGAAAAACACTTAATAAAATATAAAGTTTTACCTTTGTCATACTTTTCAATCAAGCTATTCTACCTCTAGGAACCCATGCTAAGAAAACACTGTAACCACAAATAATGAGAGGAGGAATAATTCTTGCACAGAAACATTATATGTGATGATGTTTATAATTTTAATAAGATAATACTGTGCTTAAACTGTTAAATGGAAAAAATATGATGCAAAATTGTCTATACAGTGGTATCTAAATTGTGTGGTAAATATATGCATAGGAAAAAGCTTAGAAGGAAATAATCCAAATGTTAACAGTGATTTTCCTGGGAAACAAAAACTGAATTATTGGTGAATCTCACTGTCTTTATATACTTTCATACTTTCCAAGTTTTCCATAGAGATCATTTATATATTGAGAAGGAAACAAAACAAAACCAAACAAAACCCATGCATGAGAAACATCATCGAGAGGGCCCAAACTCCTTCTCTGAAAGGTGGTGTTTGGCTTCTCACTCCACACATTCTCCAATGGGTAATATCATGTACTCCAGAAACATCAAATGTCATCATATTCAGAAGACGCTGACACCTATGTCCCTAGTACCTGTCACTCTTCTAAGCTTCAGAACTGCACTTTGATGTGGCTTCTAGACAATCCAGCACGATGACTCACAGGAACCACAGCCTCAGCCTGCCGTCTTACCCTCCGCCCCACTCTCCAAATCTCTTATCACCACCATCCCCAAATTCCTACCTTGCTGAGTCAGACTATACTCTTGCCCCACTGATACCCAACCGAATACCAAGGCCGCTCACGTGCGCGTCCTCAGGACATCTGGAAACCATGGCTCCTTCTCTCTTCCTTCTTCCTCATTAGTCTCACCTTTCAATAATTTCCTGACTGATCTTCCTACCTCCAGCTTCGGTCAAGTGATCGTATACCCTCTTCATACACCAACAGTCATTTTTCTAAAATGTAAAACTGATCAAATCATTTCCCCATTTAAAATCCTTCAAGGGTTCCCTATCACCACATAATAAAATTTAAAAATCCTGCAAGCATGGGACTCCATGAACTTATTCTCTCCATGTTCACTTGTCAACTTCCTACTCGTCCTCTAGGGCAAATGCCTCCTCTAGAAAGCTTTCTTCTAAAATAGTTCGATGGGTGTCCTTCAGAGTTCCTGGAGCACGCTGTCCTTATCTCTACCACAGCATGGATCACACCGTTGTGATTACCTGTGTTTGCCTTTCCCTCTAGATCTGGGTTAAACGTGGGCATGGAAGGATGCTATTCATCTTCGTATCTCTAAAACACAGCAAATAGTTGGCATATAATTAAATGTGCTAAATGCTTAGGTGAACAAATGATTTAGATCACAAACAAAAAAAAATACAAGGTGGATTAACAAATGAAGAATTTGGGGGGGGGGTGACTGGGAGGCTCGCTCATTTGGTTAAGCGTCCAAATCTTGATCTCAGCCCAGGTCTTGATCTCAGGGTCTTGAGTTCAAGCCCCACTTAGCATGGAGCCTACTTAAAAACAACAACAACAACAAAAACCAAAAAAACAAAAAAAAATATTTTTTTTTCCTACACAGCAAACCAATGCTTTAAGAATCAATATATGCAAGATAGTAAATTTAACCAGTAAGTTATTGAAACAATTAATAAGTTCAACATTAAGAAGTTGTGATATCTGCCTTAAGTTTACATAACTATCTCGTGGGTATTTTTAAAGTATGCAAGTCTTTAACTTAATCTGTAAGAATTTTCCTCCAACTTTTTTCCTCATTCTGAGGCCCATGTTTGAAAGTCACCTTTAATACAAATACTGCTTTCAAATATACACACAAATTAGCTTAATTGCCTAAAAACAGAAAAAAGTCAAATACTCTTTTTACTAGCAATGTCAACAACTGGAATTATACTGGAATCCAGCCAAACTAAAGAAAAATAGTAGCTCCTTTTCACTTCATGGAGATTTTCTTTTCTGTTCCTTCCAAACACATGCACTAGGTAACTGCTAGGAACTTTATTAATCAGAACTTTCCTGAAGATCTAACTCATAAGGGGTTACAAGGAAACGAAAATGGATCCTGGCAGAATGGAGACAATTGAAAATTTATGAAACTCTGAAAAACAGATCTCTCCCTCGCTTTAACTATTCAAAATTCCTCATAAGTGAGTCACCCTCTTCTAAAAAACAAAATTCCACCTGAAATAAACCTGAATGTGAAGAAGCTTGCACATCCAGCAAATCAACTGCAGTTTTTTGTTTTTTTTTCCTGGCTTAAAGCAGGGAATCTTGGATGAAGCCAACTGCAAACTACAAATAATAAAAAATAATTCTCGCTTCAAGATACACTATATGTAGTGTATATAGCAGTGACAGATTTAATTTTATTTGACAAACTAATGTTAGGATTAGTTTGCACTTCCTGTGCACAAACCAACTAAGCCAGTTAAACAGAACCTGGGGATTAAAAACACCCCATATTTTTCAAGGCATCTGAGACTCAAGCAAAATGAGAAAGTAAGCTGAACAGGAGTAATAAACATGGGGTAAAGGCTGAATAGGCCGATAAAGGCTGTAACTACAGCTACAGAACACAGGAATTAGAGGTAGGGAGTTGGACTACTTTGCTGGGGAGTGCACTGGCTGAACCCACAGGCTCTACTGAGTAGCGATCCAATGGTCCGTATGGGACGCCAACGTGTAATAGACACACGTGAATGTCCACACACACACACACACACTCTCTCCATATTAGCAGTTGCTGCTCCGGCCTTTGCAAACCCATCCATACCTTCAGCTGACATTAACAGAGTTGTTGGTTAACCCTCATTGGCTAAAAGGAGTTTTTGATGCCATTCACAAGGTCAAAGGACTTGCACCAACTCTTAATTGCTTGCTGATTCTTATACTGTTTCCTCATTTTTTAAACCTATTTCATTGAACTATAATATGAAAAATAAAAGTGCACAAATTGTAAATGCACGACTTGATGAATTACCAAGGTGAACATACCTGTGTGACACTCCTGTGTCAAGACTATTACCGGCAGCCCCAGAAGCCCTCCTGTCACCTCCTCCTAACCACTTCTTCCTCTCCTCTCCCAAAATAACCACGACCCTGACTTCTAACACTGCAGATTTGTGTTGCTTGTTTTTGACTTGTATACAGACGGAGCACAGGGTAGGTTTTGTTTCATGGCCGGCTTCTTTCACTCGGTATTACGATTGTGAGTTAATTCACACTGATGTACGTAGCCATAGTTAATTCAATTTTGTGGTTGTCTCGTTATTCTATCATATGAATACCACAATTTATTTCTCTATCCCCCCACTGATGAAACTCTGTATTCTTCCCCAGGTTGGGCTCTTACTCCTTACTGCATTTTAGCATCGAACATCACACCTTCCTCTTATTTCTACACTGCAGGTCTAGAACTGTTTTTTTTTTCTGCCTGCTTTATACCATTCAAAAAAAAAATTTTTTTTTGTCAACTATTACAGATCAAAACAATTCTTCAGAACCAAACTGAACAGCGAAAAAGGAGGCCACGTCAGAGTAAACAACGCATGTGGCAAAACGCACTCAGCTCTGAGACGTGTGGCTCACACTCGCTGCCCCGCGCTGCTGCCCTTCCTACGGCAGGCTGTGGGCCTAGCTTTCACTGCTTCGGGGCATATTCATTCTCAGGCGCGCATTCTCCTTTCACACCCATTTTTATAGGAGACATCTCAGAACAAAAGCATTATACAGACGTCACTGCATAGAGCAGCTTCAAACAGAGTATGAGTTGCCATCATTCCAAATGTGCATGTGGACGCTATTTGCCGACGGTGTTTTTGGGAAATGGCATGGACCACGCAGCTCTGCTTTGGTCTGGGAGGCCACCGTGCATGGGCACACAAAGGTTTCTGATGTATGGAGGGAAAGAGCGAGAGACAATTTAACCAACAAGCCCAGGTGCCTCCTTCCTCTCCCCATCCTGCCCACCACTGTTTCTCCCAATTCCAGGGCTTTGCTTCACATCCCCTTAGGGGTCTTTGCATTGGACTCTCTCTTCGCTCACACCTCTCTCCCTCTCCTCCTCCTTCCCACCAGCATTTACTCATATTCAACTCTCCAGGCTTAAAAACAGAAAAGCAGCGTTGACGGCTGACTCAGTCCTTGGAGCATGTGACTCTTGATTTCCGCAGCTCAGGTCATGCTCTCAAGATCATGAGATCAAGCCCTGTGTTGGACTCCACACTTAGTGGGGAGTCTGCTTGGCATTCTCTCTTCCTCTTCCCCCTCCCACTCCCTCGCCCTCTCTCAAATAGATCAATCAATCTAGAAAGCAAGCAAGCAAGCAAAGCAAACACTCATCCACAACCTCGTGTAGCCGTGGCCTCCCTCCTTCCCTCACAGCGAGCTTCTTGAAAGCTCTACCACCCCTCACCAACTCTTTCGTTACCCCCTCGCCATTCGCTGTTCAACCCACCTCTGCCCCTCCACTGACACCGTGCTCATTAAGGTCTCTGAAGCACCCCACGGCCCAGCATCTACTGCACTCCTCTTCCTTGACCTCTGGAGCGCCCACCTCCACTGCCCACACTCCTCTTCTCTTGCTTCTGTGATATCACACTCTGCTGTCTTCCTCCCACCGCCCTGGAGGCTCCGTCTCAAGTTCCTGTTACGGTGCTTCTTCTCACTGTCCCTTACACATAGTTTTCCTCGGGGTTCAGTCCATGGCCCTTTACTCACTCTTCATGCTCTCTCTGATTATCTCCACCTCGTGCACGGGTCCTAAGGGCACCTCGAGCTCAATGTGAGAGGCATTCTCCTTTCCCAATACTGTTTTCAGTATTGACACATGTAGCCAGTGCCCTCAGTCTCTATCATTTTGCCCCTACTCCTTCCCATATGCAAGCAGCAGCAGGACTAGCTTGACTTTGCTGTCAAGCCCATACCCAACATTCAAATGCAAAGTGCCTCTTATTAGCAATGTGACTTTGAGAAAATCACTTTCTTTCTCTGAATAGATGTTTCACATGCATATAATGAGTATAACACCCACCTTGTAAAACTGAATAGATTAAAAGAGACGAATGAATGAATGTAATTAATAAGAAACCATCTAACACACAGTGCCTTAAATCTCAGAGCTGTCCCAATCATCAGTTTTCTCCCCCATTTTCCCTTTTATGGAAGCTAGTCCTGTCTCCCTAGCTATACAGAATTGAAAGCAGCACTCTCCTATATGAACCCTCCGAACCTGTCAGACTCGTCTTCTCCTTGTCCCTGAACACATCATGCCTGTTCACAGAGGACCTCTGCAAGGAATGCTCTTCCCTGCTGTTCTTATGTCATGCATACCTCAGTCTTACTCAAGCCTCCAACACTCAACCCCATCACACACCTTCAGAGAGGCCTTCCTTAATCCCCAAAGCTCACAGAAACATCCTCCTGGTCTGAACTGCACCATATTGGTACCTACAACCTGGCATCTATTCTATACTACGCTATGGGGGTATACACTTTTTAATGCCAGTGTCCCTTTTACCCAACTACATCATGAACTTCTTGTAGGGAGTTATATAGGGTCCTTAGTGTATAGTCTCTAGCGAACAGTTTTAAATAATATCGGTTGATTGGTATGAGAGATCAATCGCCTTGGATCTGTAGTAACTGAAGGCATAAAGATATTTAATAAATTCAACTATTACTTTAAGATATGTACAGAAACACCCAGAATCTTAGCATTTAGGGCTTCAGAGGGCATGGAAACCAATCTTCCAGGTGCATGAAACCCCTTGACAACAACCTTGGTGAGTGAACCTCCAACTTGTGTTTCAATAAATCCCCATAACCAGAGACTCATTACATCCTTTGGGAACCCATCTGATGTCGAGGTAGGAGTTACTTTTTTTTTTCCCCCAAAAACAAATCTCAAACTTACCAAAAAATTTTTTTTTCAAGTACCTTCTTTCTTCCTGAACTATTTGATAGTGATTTGCTGACCTGCTGCCCCACCACACACTCTTATGTATTTCCTGCAAACAATGACATTCTCCTACAGAACCACAACACAATCATCAAAATCAGGAAATTCACGTACGGAACAGTGTGTACATTTATTAACAATGAATTCTCAAACCCCGAATTCCCCCAAACGTCTCAATAATGTCTATTACACAGAAGAACCCACTTCACCCTCAGTTATGTCTCTTCACTCTCCTTCTTTCTAGAACACTTCCTCAGTCTTCCCTTGATTTTCATTAACTTGACATTTCGGGAGATTAGTTTCTTTGTAGACTGCCCTTCAGTTTGAATTTGCCAGACGTTTGCCCTGCTTGGATTCAGGTCATGCATCCTCAGCAGGAATGCCACAGAAATGATGCCGTGTTCTTACTGCATCTGTTCACGTGGTATGTGATCTGACTTGTCCCATTACCGATGCTGTTCCTTTTGCTCCCAGGATTAAGGCAGTGTCTGACAGGCTTCGCTGTAACAACATTCTTCTTTTTTTCTTTGATGTTAATTAATGAGCATTTTGTAGGAAGATATTCTGTAAATATCTTATCCCTCATTGAAGTTCAAGTTATTAATTTAGTAGGTTATATAAGCACGAACTCATGGTTTCCTATTTCAGTCTGATGTTCAAACTGACCCAGATTTAGACAAGGAGTGCTCCTCAAACTGGTTTTTATATCTTTTTTACATTTTCCATCAAGCTTGGAGGATTTCCTTGCTTTCTGGCAGAGAGAGATGCCCCGTGCTCATCTTGCTTCTTTTTGTTTTAATACAAGAAGGAATGCCAGTCACCTCTTTATTTAAAAAACGAGGAGGGGGATTATACAATTTATTTCATTAAATATATCATATATGATGGCATACTTTCCGGCCAAGACATACAGGGCCATTTTCTTTCAGTGTGATCTATGCTATTCCATAGTGTGGAGGGACAGAAGCTTCTATGTCTGGGATGTTTCTGGGCTCTGGCCTACGTACCTCTTCATCCAGCTGTTCATCTGTATCCCTTATCATTCTGAACTGGCAAACATAAGTAAATGTTTCTTTGAGTTGTATGAGCCGCTCTAGCAAATCAGTCAAACCCTGAGGAAGGGGTCACGGGAACCTCTTACTTACAGCTGAAGGGTCAGCAGCACAGGTGACAGCCTGGAGTTGGGACTGGTGTCTGAAGTGGGGGCAGTCTTGTGGGACTGAGCCCTTAACCTGTGGGCTCTGACACTATCTCCATGTAGATAATACCAGACTTGTGCACATTAAATTTGTAAGACATGCTGTTGGTGTCCACTGAGAACTGGAGAACTGCTTGGTGGTACTGGAAAACAGAAGTTATCCTGTCTTATGTGTGGTTCCTTCAGTCATTCCCCAGTAACAGAGCTTCAAGTGTCCCCATTATAGTGAGCATTCTTTTCTGAATGAACACCCATCTGTCCACACAGCTTGTAAAAGAATATATAGGAGGCACTCTTGGTCACCTATCCAATTATCTTATTTTGTTCCTAAAATTCATTCCTCCCTTAAAGAACAAAGAATCCAATTTTGCGCCGGTATCTGCACCCTTCCACACAGTCATGGGCCTCAGGAAAAATGAACTCTACCCTCAGTTCTTGACTATTCTAAATCGATCATGATTTAGACCACATTCCTTTGAAGCGGTGATGGGCTTCATAATGTGCATGTGAGCAAATGCTGACCAAGGCAATGTGAGGAAGTCTTCGAGAGGCTTCCTTAGAGAGAAGCACAAGGCAAGCTGACGGTTCCCTCTCCTTCCTCCAGAAGTTACTGCGTCCTAGCAGGATGCGTGAAACTGCTGCAACCATCTCCCACCAGCCTGAGGACAAAACCACCACGAAAAGAAAGGCAGGGCTGAGATCCTCAGACCAGCAGGGCCAGAGCCCTTAAGGACTGGCCAGAGCCTCTCTTACCACTTCTGCTTGTGTGAGATAGTATGTTTCCTTTTTGTTTAAGCAGGTTTGCTCAGGTTTTTCTTTTAGTTGCAGCCAACAGCATTCTAACTGATACAAGGTGGTGTGGGAGATCCTCACCCCTCCTGGAGAGGCGGGGCTGAGCCAGAGAACCCCCAAGTCTGCATGTCTCGGTCAATGCTAATGCACAGCAAAGACTACAAAGCCCTCATCTTTGGCACTCTTTCAACGTTATTTTGTATTTATAGTGTTGCCCTTCAGTGGAACTAGAGATTTACTTATAACTTACATTGTTAGCTTTTCCATTGTTTCAACCTGTTCAGATGATTTCGAGCAAGTATGTTTTATGTGACTAATCACAAAGGACATTAAAGAACTGCTACTTGATTCCAAAGCAATGGAGCTAAGAAGAGAGGGAAAGTAGAATAAACACAGAGCTGGGATACAGATTTCTGCGCCAGCAGTAACTGTGCCTGCCACTCGACTCAGGAAGAACCATGGACAAATCACACACTTTCTGTGTTCCTAACTCCATGTACCATCATCATCAGTGAGATAACTTCAAGGTTTCCCCTCTGGCATTAAAATTCTATGACTCAGAGACTTCATGGCTCAGAATTCTTCTCCTGATTGAAGCACAGAATCAGAAGAAGAAAAAAAAAGCCCCTGAAAACCAGTTGTAGCCTATTAGTCATCATCAAGATTATTTCAAAAGCTTTGTTCTTGGGATGCCTGGGTGGCTCAGTCAGTTAAGTGTCTGCCTTCGGCTCAGGTAATGATCCCAGGGTCTTAGGATCAAGCCCTGTGTTGGGCTCCCCACTCGAGGGAGTCTGCTTCTCCCTCTTCCTCTGCCCCTCCCCTAGATCTCTCTCTATCTCTCAAAAAAATAAAATCTAAAAAAACAAAAACAAAAAACCTCTGCTCTTGGGCTGCTACTCCAAGAAATAAGAAACAGCTTTGTCAGACTACAGATCAAAATACTGTATTTGTGTTTACTATCTCTTAAGGAAGAGTATAGAAAGCAACTGCCAACTCCACACTCTATTCCCCAACTTGACAAAAACAAACATTCAGAACAGCCAGCCACTAGACCCAGAGAATTCTGGCTGCTAAACCGAAACAGCCCAGATACTTCAAAGTACACTATCACCCTGAAGTGTTTGCAAAACTTTGTGCAAAGCCCTTCAGTGGTTTCCAAGTGTACCCAAAGTCTGAATCCTTAAAAAAAATTTTTTTTTCTACTTATTTGACAAGGGCGGAGGGAACACAAGCAGGCACAAGTATGGGGAACAGCAGGCAGAAGGAAAAGCAGGACCCTGGGATCATGACCTGAGCCAAAGGGAGACACTTAATCGGCTGAGCCACCCAGGCACCCCAAGCCTGAATCCTTCACTTCCCAAGGCCCTTTGCAAAGTGTGCTCCCTGACAGCATTCCATCATCGCCTGTCCCCCCTCTCCCTGGAGACTCCAGCCTCTTCAGGTGCCCTTCAGTTTTTGAAACATATCAAGCGTCCGTCTGTCTGTCAACATCTCCCTCCTTCCCTCGTGATTCATTCTGCCTGGCTTGTACAGCCCTATCTCATTCCCCCACTCCACACCTGCCCCCCCTCCCAGAGTCCTCATCCTTCTGATCTCGGTTAAAGCCAACCTCCTCATAAAACGCCTTGTCTGCGGCATGTACTCACACCACATACAGTTCCCGATGAGGGAACCCTGCTCTTGCCCTTCACAGTACTTATTACTATTATTCTTTTGTTGTTTACCAATTTTGTATGTCTCCCCTGCTGGTTTATCAGCTCTGTGGGAGAAGAAACCATGTCTGTCTGGCTTGCCCCTGCAAACCCCAAAAAGAATGACAAAGACATGGTTTCTGTCATACTTTCAAAGACAATCTAATAACATGAAAAAGTGCTTAAGATACTATGTTATATGAGGAAACTGTTTACAAAGTTATATCTTGCATAAAGAGTTCAAATTTCAAAATATATAAATTTATATATGTTCAAAATGTTATAAAGAAATATATATATCGAGGCATTAACAAGGATGGCATGATTATACTTTTTTGTATGGAGAATCTGGTGACAGAAAGAAAAATAATATCTGTATGGTATGCTAAAAATGGACAACCATAACCGTAGGGTGAAAGAACAGAAAACGTGCTGTCAGGATGAAGAATACAGGAGGACTAGCCAATAATTAATTGATTTAATAATCATAACCGAAATAAGAACACTGACTGTTTGGATACATGTGTTACTACACCAGTCAGCTCCCATTATGGTTGTGGCCCATTTAGCGCCAGTAGAACACAACTGGAGAGTGAAAAACCAGTAGCCTAGGAGAGTGGTTCCTGAGCTGGCTGGGCAGGAGAATCACCCAGGCATTAATGAGGCTTCATACATCAGAACCTCCAGGAGGTGTATATTTTAAAAGCTGGGTAATTCTCAGACAAGCTGAATCTGGGAACTACCAGCCTAGAATAAATCAAGAAGTTAAGGGGCGCCTGGGTGGCACAGCAGTTGAGCGTTTGCCTTAAGCTCAGGGCGTGATCCCGGCGTTATGGAATCGAGCCCCACATCAGGCTCCTCCGCTATGAGCCTGCTTCTTCCTCTCCCAACTCCCCCTGCTTGTGTTCCCTCTCTCGCTGGCTGTCTCTATCTCTGTCGAATAAATAAATAAAATCTTAAAAAAAAAAAAGTTAAAGAAGAGGTTCCTTTTCAGTAAAGGCTTCAGCTAAAACAGGAACCTAAGAAGCAGGGATGCAAACAGTATCAAACTCTGTCACCAGCAGCTGCCTATCACAAATGAACGAGCAATCATGAAATTCACATGGGGTGGAAAAATCCACTCATCATACTTCGGTTTGTCCAACCACATAAGTAATTCAAATACCAATGGCAGCAATAAATTTCAGAGTAGCACCTTACCTACCCAGAACTCAGCCTTGGCCTATCTGCCTTTCCAGCCTGACACACCAGAGTCATGGAAAAAAACACCTCTGAGCAGAGAAGAGCAGATAAAAAGACAAAGGTCCCGGAACTCATGCCCTCCAATTGATAGGGCCAACTGAAACCCTCAGTCTTCAACAGAACACATTAACTGCTTCCTCATAGGCCATTCTACAAGTGCGTCCTGGAGAAGATTAGATTAGGTATCAATTAAGAGGGAAGAGAGAATTTGCAGGGTGAGAATTCACTGAAAGAAATGATAGAAATGTACCCCTATACACTAAAAAGTTGAATTGTTTAGATCAATTTGGTGCGGAGCAAAACACCACATGTATCTCAATAAATCCCAAGGGCATGAAAACAATTGTTCATGCCTATGATCATGATGATCTAAGTCACAGAGAAACAAAGTCAAATTGCATTCTTTATATTTCACATAAGGAGGCAAAAATGAGAAAGCATTGACATTTGAGCACCCTTGATGTGTTAAGAACAACAACCCACCTGTTGTCTCATTTGATGAAATGACCTTGTAGTAGGGATCAGTCCCATTTTAAGACTGAGTAACTGAAGTAAACTAAGGCAGAAGTCATACAGTATATAATAAAGCCATATTTAAATCTGGATAACTGAATTATTTCCTTTGCTCATTATTTTATAATGCACTGCCACTTTTAAATCATTTTGGTTGGAAATATTTCCTCCTCTTCTTCTTTTTTTTTTAAAGTAGGCCCCATGCCCAGCATGGAGCCCAACGTGGGGCTTCAACTCATGACTCTGAAATCAAGACCTGAGCTGAGATCCAGAGTTGAATACTTAACTGACTGAGCCACCTAGGCACTCCTGGTTGGAAATATTTCTTTTTTTTTTTTTTAAAGATTTTATTTATTTATTTGACAGAGAGACAGACAGCCAGTGAGAGAGGAAACACAGGCAGGGGGAGTGGGAGAGGAAGAAGCAGGCTCCAGCGGAGGAGCCTGATGTGGGGCTCGATCCCAGGACTCTGGGATCGCGCCCTGAGCTGAAGGCAGATGCTTAACGACTGAGCCACCCAGGCGCCCCTGATTGGAAATATTTCTAATTGGGTATGTTTGCAAGGATAAAAGTCATCTGGAAAACAATCACCTAGAACAGTAGTTTTCAAACTTTTTTTTTCAAGGTGATAGCATTTCCTCCCAAACAAAAAAAATTCCTTGGAACCCTAATATGCAAGAAGTAGAGCTGCTGTGTTGAAAGCAGAAGTGAGTAGGTGGCCTGAAGTCCTATTCCATGTCCCCATGGCTGGGGACACCACAGAATGCAGATTTAAAAAAAAAGGCACCTATCTAAATGGGCTTAGTCACTGGATTTGCTGTATAAAAGCATGTCTCTTAGAGATATTCAACAAAGATACAAAGCTATATAAAGGCATCACAATGCTGGTAAAAACGGAGTCGATTTGCTAAGGTAAGCAACAGCAAAAGATGACTCAAGATCGAAGTACCAATGAATTAAGTTTCCCTCTTACATGATATTAGGCTTCATATGTCTGAGTTCTACAAGTCTTTTAAAAGAAGATGTCTACCATTTTGTAAAAACTCATACATATTTTAGTGGTTTTTCTCCCCCACAAGAGCAATGATAGTTTCATGTTCCCATCTTCTCCAAAACTAGAGTCAACAACCACAAAAAATCAGATTATATAATGATATAAAAATACAATAAATACATATTCAGGCAGGAATCAAAGATGCAGAAATATGATGCATTCATGTATTCGTTCCTTTTGAGAGGGGAAAACATTTTGTCCTTAATGCCTGGCAATAAGCCTTCAGAGACAAAGACTTTATTTTCTTAAGATAAGGTCCTTGCCCTCAGGACTTGGAGACTAGCAGTGGGGCACAAATACGACAGGACAGGTTAAATGCAGTGAGAAACTCCTTGTAGTTGTACATACTGACATTTACTCTACAGGTCTGTTATTTTGAGGATTTTTTTTTTTTTTTTTTTGGTAAGGATTTCTTCATTATAAGGAACACAGGCAAGGATGGCAGATTCAGGCTAACTCAACCTCATTATCAAGGACTATTCTTATAATAAATTTAAAATGACCCAGATGTCCATAAAAGCCAAAACTAAAACATGACCAATTTCAGGGCTATCCAAAATTAAATGTAAGCTTTTTAAAAATAGAGTTTGACTTTATTTTTTTAATTGACTATAAAATTTTTCTTGACTTTATATTGAACACAAAGCGGCGGTCTGAGACAGAGCCATTCGTGGTCACCCTGACCCCGCTACGGATGGTCTTCTATTGTACAAGTCACTCAAAGCAGACTTTGTGGTCAGAGGGGAAAAAAATCGTTTGAGTTTCTCTTGGTGTTTGCTTCATTGTTTTAGATGAAGCCATTTTTTGACTAATTCATTTGCTGCTGGCGCTTCTGTGACCCTTGTGTATGTAAGTGGTATTCTCCCTGCCCCCCCCCAACCAGGTCTTAGTAATACGGCTGTGGGAGATATATGGAGAGGAGTGAAGCAAAGTTGTGTTTGTTCCTTGATAAATTTTTCCATCTATTCCAGAAGTTTGATTTTTTGTTTTGTTTTGTTTAGAACTATGAATTGGTCTGTGTCTTCTCTGGAAAAAGCTATATTCAGTAAGCAGCAAACAACCATTTTATTAAAGCAAAATAGCTTTGCTAGAGCTAATCTCATTAAAGTGAAATCCACTTCTATACTGTGCTCCGAGGAGCGGAAATGTAGGCGAAATGAAGGATTTCTTGTTTAGATATAACAGTGGCCAGTCCCACAAGAGAGGCTGTGCCTGGAATACAAATGGGGATATTTTCAGGGATAAGGCTAGACGATGAGGGGACTAGAAGGTGGGCAAAGCACCCAGGAGGAACTAGACGATATTCCTGAATTGCTTCTCCATCAGTTCAAGTCTTATTAGAGCCCTTTAGTTTAAAATGGTCTACTTTCCACAAAAGGAGACCGGCCGTTCTATTTCACCAAAATAGCCATGATTAGGTTCACAGGCTGGCTCACGAATGTCTCTTTAACCCACAATGGAATAACCATAGTATTCACCATGCAGTCTGGGTGTTGAGTCTTGGAAGTTCTGTCATTAGACATAAGATAAAGGGAAAGAATTCCATTTCCTCTTCTAGGCCCAAAGATGAGCCACAGATAAATTTTTTCATTGAGCAAAGTTTTTCTCGGGCACCCTCCCTGCCATCAGAGCCTGCCTCCTAAGAATGCACTGAGCTCACACTATATCCTGCCCATCCCTCCCCTCCCCCTCCCCCCGAGTTCAGTGCTCCATCCCAGGTCTGTCTTAGCCCTGAACAGTTAGGTGCTGCAAAATTATTTCTCAGGAATGAAATTCTCAATCTCTCCTAACTGACCTCATCTAGGCATGAAAAAGAAAGGATTGAGCAAACTGAGACCAACGTAAGAGAATTCTTATCAACCTAACTCAATCTCCAGTGGGAGAATTTGGGGGCAGCATAAGACAGGAATGAAAAAAAGTACAGGCGATGTGTGTGTGGGGGGGGGTATTCTGAGCGATGGAAGCTGGCCAGCAGCAGGGCCAGCCCACTCATGCAGAGAGTGGGTGGTGAGAGAGAGAAAAAAAGAAGGCCAGCACAGTGGACCCATCAGGCAGCAAGGCCCATGCAAAGGGTTGTTTCCAAGTAAGATGCCATTCCTCTACTGCCAGCAACGGTCTGCTTGCTTTCTACCCTTTCCACAGAGCATGTCCTCCCTACTCCCAATCCCATTTTCTCGCTTTCTGAATTCCCTCAGAACTCTCATAACACATGAGCTCTCAATTAGACTGTCACCAGTTTTCTCTTTTTTAAAAAAAATGTGGTTTGTTGATTCCGTCTCACTGGAAGCCCTTAAAACAACGGACTGTCTGCACTATCCACTTCTGGCTCAATTATATTCTACTTTATGTTGACCCAATTATTAAGGTGACTTTTATTCCCAATTCAGCTATCCCCCGAAGAGTGACTTTTTAAAAAGTAACCCCCACAAAAGTACCCACTATAGTGATAAGCACACAGCAAGAATTCAAGTAGCTGCTAGCTTTAAAGCCAAGAGATTACACAAAAAGTATATAAGGTCTATAATGCTAAGTGAAATAAGTCTGTCAGAGAAAGGCAAATACCATATGATTACACTCATACGTGGAATTTAAGAAAGAAACAAAACAAAGGGGAAAAATAAGACAAATCAAAAAACAGACTCTTAATTACAGAGAACTGATGGTTACCAGAGGGGAGGTGGGTGGGGAGATGGGGGAAATAGGGGATGGGGATGGGGATGGGGTGCACTTGTCATGACAAGCACCAGGGGTTGTATGGAAGTGTTGAATGACTATACTGTACAATTGAAACTAATATTGCACTGTATGTTAACTAGCTGAAATTAAAATAAAAGCTTAAAATATATACATACACACAGAATCTATAATTAAGTAAGGAAATATGCTATGGATTCTACTTAAAGTTCATCACCCAGCTATAGTACCTGGGGATTTCGGGCACCAATGTCACCGACCTTTGTGAAAGCACAGAACAGGAGACATGAAGAATAAAGTATTTTGGAATATTTAGAACTGATTTCCTTTTCCAAAAAGTCTAAAACAATCGGAAACTAAACAGTGTACACCTGGAGGGAGCAGAATGATGGGTACATCTAGAATGATAGTGACGGGGGGAACTGGGAGCAGCAAGAGCACCTGGTCCACAGGCCGTGACTGAGAGGGGTTGAGAGGGGAGA
Organism: Ailuropoda melanoleuca; assembly: GCF_002007445.2. Taxonomy (NCBI): domain Eukaryota; kingdom Metazoa; phylum Chordata; class Mammalia; order Carnivora; family Ursidae; genus Ailuropoda; species Ailuropoda melanoleuca. Next base: position 7,372,878 of record NC_048230.1, read on the forward strand.
GACGGAGGACCACCTACTGAGGATCTATTCTGCTTCAGTCTTCCCAAAGACTGGAGTCACAACACTGGAGTTGGGTACCATGTTGGGTGCCTTACAGGTGCTATCATCCAAGCTTCACAATAACATCATCTTTACAGATGAAGAAACCGAGGCTCAGAGAGACTAAGTAACTTGTCCAAGGCCACATGGGTGGTAGTAAGTGGCCAGAGACAGGATTAAGGTCCAGATCTGTTTATCTCCAATGCTCTTGCTTTCTCCACTAGGTAACCCCAACCCCATCTAGAATATTTTTCATCTTTGCCCCCCAAATAAAACCAAAACAAATGGATCTGTCTTAGTGAGGAAGGAAGAGGTGAAAATAGCTATAGCTCTGGATAGGTTATGAGGTCAGGGCAGGGAGGCGAGGCCATGTGGGAAGATTCAGGAAGACAGTTCATATTAGTAGAGAGGGAATTGTGTACCAAGTACTGACCAGGCACTTTCTACACATCATGTGATTTCATCCTACTAACCCTAAAAAGCAGTCATTTTACATGTAAGGAAACTGAAACTCAGGGATGTTAACTTACCTTAAGTCGTAATGCTAAAAAGAAGTAAAAGCAAAGCTGGGATCTGAACTTGGTCAGTTGGTTCTCAAAACCGATGTGCTCTTTCCACTGCGCCTTACGCCCTGAACAAGCAATGCTTTCCCAGTTCTTCTTCCCATAACGCCAAAAACTAAAGTGTGAGTAACACTGTTCTACTAAGAGATCTAACCGGAAATTATATAGCAGTTGAACCGAAAAGAGTCTGCTTCCCACAGGAAATAAAACTATCATCTTGACCAAGGAATTTAATAGACAAAAAGAGAGAGACTTAGAATGTGTATTTTTGAGTGCTGCGACCCTCTGAACCTATGTACGAACATAGCCGACCTTCTTACGAGCCACGTCACTGGGGCTCATCGACAGGTGATCTACCCGGGGGGGCTGGAGCCACTGCTGACAGCCAAGTTCCCCACCAGACGGGCGCAGCAGCGGCTGGGCAATGGCTCAATCCAGTCTCAACAGCCACCCAGCAATGGATGGCAGAGAATGATCCTAAAATGGGACCAGTCCTTGAGACAGGGTCCTTTCTGCTGAGCTGGGCCAGACTTAGATGGGAACGTCAACCAACAGCTCTCCACAGCACGATAGTTCCCAGTGCAGACAACCTTCCTGCGGACCCTTAAATAAACACATTTCTATCTACACCAGATTCACCATCTTTTGTCTCCACGTTAAGCAAAAAAGTCAAAGCTTATCTCTTTCATGCAGAAGTAGAGCCCTTCAGAAACTGCAATGGATCGCACCAGCAGCAACTTTCTGAGGGCTCGATTCCACCCACATCTGGCTCTACTTGGGAGCTAAATTCAGCAGAAGTCTCCAGGGTCAACAAATGACCCTGAATAAAAATAGTCTTGGAAATCTGTCACAGAGTCGGAAAGGAAACAAGACGGCAGGGTGATTCACTCCAAATGGCAGCTCCAAAACCCAAATTCTCATTTTTGTCCCAATATGAAGCCAATGTGCAAAACAGGCACAGAGCAAACTGTCCTTTTCCGAAGGCCTCTTAAAGTGGTTGCCAAAGAATTTCACATGGAAGCCAAAAAGATTTAGTGTGCCATTCACCTCTCCTATAAATCTAACTGCAGCTCCTTCTCACTAGAACTCCAAACCAACTGCAGCGTTACACTTGCCTTAAGACCACCCAGAGTACCTAAGGTTTGCCCCGGGCAAGAAAGAGGGACCCTTTGTATCACCAAATTTTCCAAATGACCAAACAGCCACAGAGAAAGAGTACAGAGGTGGTGTGGTGTGGTGTGTGTGTGTGTGTGTACGCGTGTGCACACGTAATTCTACAACTCATTCCCCCCTTCCCCAACAGTTAAGCTGTATTAAAATAATTACCATATTTTGAGACAATTGCATGCTTTTTTAAGTTAAGAATTCCACTGGTTGAAGAACAATCAACCAACATTTGACCGCTTAGTGAACACATTGAAGAATGCATTGAACACATAGGTGCCCAGCACGACAGGAAACACAAGAGGACCAGTGATGGGTTTGCTTCACCACCACCCACTTGCACTGTCCCCTTCCATAGCCCTATTTTGGCATTCACAATATATACTCTTTTTCTTAAACATGGTCCCCTCCCCACCAATTGTAATGAGTTTTCAGGCCACAAAACCTCGACCCACCTCTGGATGATGCTCTCAGTCTTGGAGGAGCTCACTATTGGGTGGGAAGGCAGGCACGCAGGCAACAACAACATAACCTGATACATTCTAACAGTTAGGACCAAGTGTCCATGTGTCCTGGGAGCACAGGTAAGAGTAGAATGAACCCTGACCTGGAGGACTGGGAAAGGCTTCACAGAACTGGTCTCAAAGGATAAGAGTGACAGGCAGAGCACGTGAGCAGGGAGGAGGGAAGGAGGAGGACATTCCAGGGAACGAGAACCACCAAGGCCAGTGGTTCTCACCTGGGGACAATTTTGCCCCCCCCCCCGCCCCTGCCGCAGGGGACATTCAGCTGTCAGAAATGGGAGGAAAGTAGTGCTCGTGGCCTCTGGTGGGGAGAGGCCAGGGATGCCGTTAAGCATCCTACAGCGTACAGGGCAGCCCCCGCATAAGGAACCGTCCAAGCCCAAGTGTCAAGAGAGCTGCAGATGAGGAGACCTGGTTGAAGCAAAGGTGTAACAGACACGCTGCGTTCGGTTAAAAGTAAGAAGCTGCCTGTAACTTTGTTTCAAATGGCTGCTTTTATGGAAGAGAAAAACCAGTAAGAAAAGAAGGGAGGAAAAATTAAATTTCAAAGAGCCAAGATACCAGGCTGGGCAGAGGCCTTATTCTCAAAACAGGAACCATCAGCAAAACAGAGTTAGGAAACTGGACCCCTGGAAGCCTAGGGTGTATTTCATTGCCATGTGAAATGAAAAGCACATCTGTCTGGGATGCGGTCCTCGGCCCCAGCCCAGCCCTGAGCAGCAGCCTGCCTTCTCCCTTTTACGCACAGGACTAAGTGGGGAGTGAGGAGCACAGGGAGGACCAGTTGTTTGATGCAGCTCGCTCTGACGGGATTCTCAGTTCAAGAGAGGGTGTGAAACTGCTGCTAATGCCGGAAGAACTCAAGAGCAGGAATGGCCCAGCAAAGGGTTCCAGGTCCCAAAAGGAAGTGGCTGCAAAGAGAGCAGAATATGGTGAGGATACTGCGGCCAGTGCTCCAAGTGGTCATTAGGGCTGTTGGCACGAACCAGGCCTGACCATGAAGGGAGGAGGTGTCTATGCAGGAATCTGACTCCTGCTCATAGACGCTTGAAAGATGCACTGATGAGCTGACCACCATCACCAAAACCACCAGCACCTCCACCTCTACCAAAAAGGAGAAAGAAATAGGACAGATCTCCGCCCAGCGAGGGACTTCTAGGAGAGAAAGAAAGCAGCCTTCAAAATACTAGCAGTTTTTCATGTAAGGGTAAAAAAGGGAAGTTGAAACTCCTTCACAGATATACTAACTCACACTAATCCCCATCACCTTGAATCTTGCCTCGTCCAGACCCACATGCACAAACACACACCTACATCAATTTTTGAAAATAACAACGGTATGGGGGAAGTTATATCAATTGCAGGTGTCTAAAAGTCAAGTTTTAGCTCCAAGAGGGGAAAAGGAGGCCAGCACGGTAACAAAGTAAAAAGATAATTCTAAATGAACGTCTTAAAAGATTTAAAGAAGTAACTTTCTTTTTTTTTTTTTTTTGCTCTACAAAGGTATTGCCACAGTTAGGTATTATGTGCCCAGTGTTACGCTGGGGGCTGCTATCAGGAAAATTACAATCGGGTTTGGATGACACAGACCCCTGAAACCAGTGTGCTCTTCAGTACCTATGTCACCAATCACAGATGAAGAGGGCTGTGCAGAAGAGCCGGAGGGAGAGCAGAGGACAGGACAGAAGTGAGAAAAGGAGCCACAAAGGCACCAATGATCGGGCTCATGCACACACATCCACGGAAAGATGAAACACGCAAATTCTGCCCATCTACAATCATAAGTTACACCACGTATGGCCCAACCACCCATGTTCCAGGAGATGAAGCACTCGGACCTGCAGTGTTTCTAGTCACCTTTTGCACAGTGAAACAAATGTCTCAAGGGTCGCGACAGCATGAACCCGGAAGTTCACACTGGACTGTTTCCTATCAGGACGATAGGAAATGCAAACTATCAGAGAGAGGACTGCTTTCCACCTGGGTAGTCAGGATTAACAGCTGAAGAGGTGTGTAAGCGTACTGCTGTTACACTTCGCCCAGGCTCTTTACGGCTGCTGGGAACATACTACTCCCAGCTTCAAAGTAAACCATGACCAATCACTGAAGTTGTGCATTGAGAATTGCAGCCAATTCTCAGAGTCGTCAAGTATACACACAGATGAGACACGTACAGAGATACATGCGCATGTCTGAACGGCCAGGATCTTGACTGACTTGGTGACCGGGTGTGAAGGCAGCCCTAGAAACCTGGGCATTAGCCAAGGGTCATGCTAATGAGCTGATGATTCCTCCCACAACTCCCCAACACCACCAACTCCTTCCCCTCCAGACAACTCGGTATGTTCACTACCACCGAAACAGAATCAGCTTTCATGCCTCCACTCCTCTGCTCATGCCACTGCATCCACTTGGAATGTTCTCCACCTAGACAAACGTACCCATCCTTTACAACTCATCTGAACCTCTCTCCTCTATGTTGTGTTTTTGAACCAGCCCAAAGCACCTCTCCCTCTTCTGAACTCCAGAACAATCAGTGTGTACAATTTCTTGGCAAAGAATCACCTGAGCTCTACAAAGCTTAAGTCTTCTATTGTTTTCTTGATTTATTATTTAAATCAAGAGGGATTTCTACCTCTCTCCCTGTCTTTATTGGCATTGTCACCTCTTTGAGAGATAAGGATACATCTTATAGTTCTTGGGAGCCTCCCACCTTACCTCCTAAAGCACCTTGCACAATGTACTAAATTGCAAGGTTAATAATGCTTAAGATTCAAACCTAACACTTAGAGACTTTAGAACCAATAGCACGTAAAAGTGGAAAAGAACGTAGTGCTGAAAAATCTTGAAGATCCTCACTATTTTACAAATTAGGAAACTCAGACACGAAGCCTGGCTTCAAGGTCAGCTCGTAGTAGGCAGGTGTAGAACTCAGATCTATGCCCCTGCTCCGTACTCTGGGACATAGTGAAGCCTGGAGAAGAGCAGAAGACCCGACCGGGTTTGCAATTCCAAAGATTAAAAAATTTCTTTAAATTCTTAAATTAAAATGAACAGAGGTAATTATAACTAAGGATCAGGGTTAGTTAAGCATTCAAACCTAAATCATGATTTTCATTTTATAAGCTTACAGAGTGATATTTAGCAATAAATCTTACAAGAAATGTGGCTAGAACTTCCAGGAACACCCACCCCCTCAACTCAGTTATTTGGAAACTCCATTTACCGTAATGTTTTACAAAAAAACAGTCAAAACTACTTTAAAGCTCTGTTTACATATTACTCTATCAGGAGCGAAATAATCACATGTAGTAGAGTTTCTAAAATAAAATCGTCTTGGAAGCCCATTTTGGGGCGTTGAGTTGTGACTACATTTTCAAGGATGTCAGTAACACAAGGGCTCCATCCATAACTCCTTGAAAAAAACTGAAACCATGAATGCCTTGTCAAATTCAGACAGTTTATCTTGGCACTGGCAAGCAGAGCAGTCTCTTCGATGTCTGGAAACGTGTCTAATTACGTTTAGAGAGTAACTAAAAAATAGCCAGAGTCCCGGAATAGACAGCTCAGGGATCACTACTCCATAGCATCCTCAATGACATGATGGAACCACGCCAGGAAAAAAAGAAAAAGAAAAAGAAAACCAAGTGTGAAACCGCGATGAGACCTGAATCTCTCTACAAAACAACCCCCCGTCTTCCCAGGGCCTTCGTGGCTGCCACAACTCTCCCTAAAGTTTGCGTTTTCCTTTACTTTTGTTTCCATTAGGTCACCCGGCCCGCCCACATCTCTTACCTGGGGCAGCGAGCTAGCCGGCCCTGCCCCAAGCGCTGCCTGTAGCCCGCACACCCCCTGGCACCCCTCCCCCCCGCGTCCGGACTGCATCCAGGACACCCGTCTCCCGAGGGCGCAACCCTGCGGCTCGGCACGCCCCTTACCCTCCCAGACGGCCGCACCCCGGGGCGTCCTCCCTCGGAAAGGCGCAACCACCGAGCTCGGCCGCACTCCATCCCTCGAGCTCGGCGCGCCCCTGACACCCCAATCCCGCCGCACCGCAAGGGCGCCCCCTCTCGGGAAAGCGCAGGCTCCCGCCGGGGCGCACGGCCGCTCCGCCCTCACCTGAGCCGGAGGTTGGCCATGAACTCGGGCATGGAGACGGTGTCCATCAGTACGAAGTCCGCCTTGCCGAACTCCAGGCTCTCTTGCTCCGCCATGGCGCCGGCGTATGGGCTCAGGTGGGCGCAGACGGACTCAGGTGGGCGCGCTCGGGCCGCGGGGGCCGGAGGGGGGCACGCGGCGAGCTCGGGCGGGGCCGGGGCG
>NC_048230.1:7379598-7514709 GCF_002007445.2 Ailuropoda melanoleuca
GGGGCGCGGCGGGGGCGCGCGCGGGCCCCGGCCAGGTCGGCGGGGCGGCAGCGCCCCCTGGGGACGGGTGCTGGGATCTCAGGGAGGCGGTACCAAGGAGCGTGGACATGGGGGGGGTGGGTGGAATCAGGTTTCCAGAATTGCCTGCTCCGCGGTGCTTGAGGGCTGCAAGCTGAGTTACAGAAGTAGCTCGAGGAGCTTTGTGCGAGGATAATTCCTTATGATTCTATCACCTTGCCGCGAAGCCACTCCTGCTCCTCTGCTCAGGTCCTCTTCATCCTGGAAATGATGGTTAGCTCACAGACTGCAAGAGAGTAGTAACAGCTAACACTTGGGGGACACTTAAAATGCCCAGAGCTTTTCTAAGCGCCTTAGAGAATTCAAATAACTTGCCGCACCGCTAAAAAGTGGGGAAGCTGCAGTTTCATCTAGGTCATTAGACTTAGAAGCCGCATGGCGGAATGTTTTCCTTCTTCAATGATCCGTGGTCCCTCTTTCTGCTGCACTCATCTGAGGATGCCATCAAACATTACCTTATATTATTAATAAATTTTTAATATATGTAGGTGTCACCTCCCTAGGATTATTGTAGGCTTCTTGAGCATGGGGCCATGTCCTAAATTTCTTCATATCCCTGTTGGCACCCACCAAGTAACTATCATACTGCCTTGCACATGTAGAAATGAAATCAGCACTGGTTCAATCGGGCTGAATGAGTTCTAAGTGATCTTCAATGTATGGATATATTGGTTCAGCTTGGAAAATTCTTTTGGAACTTAGACTATATTTTCCTGATGAAAATATATTATAAATGACTTTCTAAGGCAGCTACACCTCTTCCGCCTTGTGTTTCAGTCAAGACCATCTTCTAGGAAATCTAGAGGCTCCCAAGGACCTGGCTGGGCTCCAACTCTATGGCTGAATTTGAGATGGTAAACCAGACGGAAGAACCCTGCTCAAGGCTGGCTTTGGCTGCCAACAACCCACACTAGCCAGGAGATTGGGGAAGGCAGCTTGGTTACCTCCCAAGGGAGCACCTCCGCTATAAGAAAGCCACCCCAAACCCTGGCACACGAAGAGCTGGGTTGTGGTCTACCATTAGCAGCTCTCCTTCTTCAGAAGACACCTCTCTGGATCTCAGTGTCCTCATTTGTGGAATAAGACCTCTAGGCTAGACGCTTTCCAAGGTAGGACTGTCCTTCACTTGGGCCTTTATGTAGGTCGGTTAGTAATTGCATAATATGGTACATTCCTAAAATGTTTGTATTGGTATGTTTTAAAGTAAGTAGAACTGAATTTCAAAAATAAAAGAAAGAAATCGTCAATTTTGAGCATTTTGGAGCAACCAGGCTCTCTACCCAATGACCCACTGGAAATGGATGCATGTGTATTCTCTGAGCCCTGGGGTTGTCAGAGCAAAAGTAATCCTACAGTGGGTAGGATCTACTGTGGGATGTAGCTGTGGTTTGCAAATGGCCAAAGCAAAGGAACTCTTGTTTTTTTATCAATATCTTGTATAGGAGCCCAACATATAGCACATATACACAACATATGCAAAGGGCATTTTATAAATTTATAAGCCCAAATTCATATAAAATCAGGCATAAAACCGATGAGGCTCTTTGGAAGAACCCATATCTGTCTGTTGGGGGTCACCATCACCTTAAACCAGCTTTGGGATTCCAATTTACTTTTGAACACTGTTTTGGTTGTATAGTATCAAGAAAATTCTGATTCACATGGCTAAGTAGTAATTTGTTACTTTTATGCCCAGCCTTTTAAAGGCCAGAGCACAACTACAATCTTATCAGTCAATGACACATTTACAAGAAGTTCCGATATATGCAGAAATGACAGAAGAAACAAAACACTACAATCTGCACTCAAACAAGGTAATATAGAACAGGTTAGCTCACTATTAATCTCCTTTGTGATAACATTTAGATATAAACACATTTGGATGTGTACGTTTATGTTACAGATTAAAGTATACTAAAAAACAAAATAAAAGTTAACATCACCAATAATGAGACACGCTGACATCGTTGAGTGATGTGATGAGTGATATAATCTCCTTAGAAAGATATAACATCACTTACCTGCTAAAATGCATCCACTGAGTCTGATTGTGAAGAAACATCACATAAACTCACATTAAGGGACATTCTACAAAAAACTGATCTGTACTCTTGAAAAATATCAATGGCTTGAAAGACAAAGGAAGGCTGAAGGGTAGTCCAGGTTAAAAGGCCCTAAAGAGATACCACAACTAAAGGCAAGTATGTGACCTGGACTGGATCTTTAACCAGAAAAAATGTGAAGGATTCTTAACTATAGGAAACAAACTGAAGGTTGCTGGAGGGAAGGTTGGTGGGGGGAAGAATGGGGTAACTGGGTGACGGGGCACTAAGGAGGGCACATGATGTAATGAGCCCTGGGGGTTCTATGCAACTGATGAAACACTGAACTCTACCTTCAAAACTAATAATGTATGTTAATTAACTGAATTCAAATAAAATAAAATTTTAAAAAAGGAAAAAGGTAAAGGACATTATTGGGACAATCAGTGAAATTTGAATACAGACTATAATTTAAATAGTAGCATAGCATCGCTATTAGTTTTCCTGAATTTGGTCATTGTACTGGGGTTCCGTAAGAGAATGTCCTTATTCTCAGGAGATAGGTTTTAATGTATTTAGGGGTAAAGAATGTAATGTCTCAAAGAATTTATCAAAGAATAATAATAATAATACGTGTGTGTGTATATATATATGTGTGTGTGTGTGTATGTAGAGAGATACAAGCGAATACAGCAAATGTAGGAAGATGTCAGTGATTGGTGAATATAGAGAATATATGGCAGCTTTTTTTACACTGTTCTTACAACTTTTCTGTAAGTTTGAAATGATTGCAAAATATAAAGTTAAAAATCAAATAACAGTCTAAAACTGTCCTCACATAAAGATGTTTATTTTCAAGGAACCAAATAATACTTAGAAATGAAAGTCACGGGGCGCCTGGGTGGCACAGTGGTTAAGCGTCTGCCTTCGGCTCAGGGCATGATCCCGGTGTTAAGGGATTGAACCCCACATCAGGCTCCTCTGCTATGAGCCTGCTTCTTCCTCTCCCACTCCCCCTGCTTGTGTACCCTCTCTCGCTGGCTGTCTCTATCTCTGTCAAATAAATAAACAAAATCTTTAAAAAAAAAAAAAAGAAAGAAATGAAAGTCACATCAGCTCTCCGATGTGCACACTTTGAAAACTCTGGTTCGGAGTATCCATAAGCTCTGCTTGCCATAGATATGCCAGGAGGTTACAAACACTAAACGGACCATTCTAAAAACAAAAAATAATTTAAATAATTGATCCTATAAATATATTTTTATAATTTAAGTAATTTATTGTTTACCTTAGCTGGCAAACATCCCCCAGGGAGGGTACAATCTGTTCTCTGCCTGAAATTCCCTTCCCTGTTGTCCCACTCCTCACTCCTGTGGCCTAGCTAACTTCTGCTCATCTGGTAGCTCTGCCTCAATATCACTTCCTCCAAGAAGACTTCCATGATTTCCTAAGTCAGGGTTGGCTGTCCCTCCTCTGCGCCCCCACAGCACCCTGGAAATATCATTCCCGTTGCAGCACTGAATGCACTTGAGCCTACTGTCCATCTCTAGTGAGAGAGAGGGCATGAGAGCATGAGGGCCGGAGGCTGTTCTGTTATGGGTGTAAGTCTGGCACCCGATAGCCCAGTGCCTCATGTGTGAAGCTCTTAATAAACACTTGCTTGATAGATGAATATGGAATGGTCTTTGAATCTATGAGTTGTGCAACGTGAGGTTGTAAATCCACCCCCTCCCTTGATAGACTTTCTGCATTAAAATCAGTCTTTGTGCGGTATTTATCTTCTCCTAATCTCCTGCCCTGGAAGCAGGTCTCGGGGCTGTGTTCACTTCTCACCTGGGGCCAGGCCTGAGCACTATATGTTCACATAAACAAAAGCCGTTGTTCCAAAAACCTCTCTGCAGTTGACAGCTGCTACAGAGAATCTGCTATGGATTATCTGTGAAAATCAACTCTGAATTTTCCAAAGCAAATATTTGTGCCCTTTCTCCTCTCCCAGAATGCTTCTGGGCTGCCCTACCCTCCCTATCTTTACCAGGTGCCCAGCAACCAGGAAAACAGCTCACTTCATCATGAGTCCTGCAAAACAGAAGCAAGAAGTCCAGGAAAAACATAGTATATTCAAAGGGTTATTTTATACATTTATTTTATAAGCCCAAATTATTTTGGAGCAGAAGTAGAAAGGCAAATTTACATTGCGGGATAACTTCATAATGCACTCAGATCCATATATAAATGCTGTGGAACTCTCTACCTTAGGTATTATCCAAAACACGCATCCTCCTCTTTCATGCCAAAGACTGGATTTGAACTATGAATAGTACATCAAAGGCAATGTATATATGCTCATATATATGCTTTCTATGGTTTCTGAAGCCTAAGCATTTTAAGGTAAAAGCAGACCCAACAGTTGCCTCCCTGGTGTCACTGATGACTTGCCCACCTGTGGCCCTCCCTTCCCCACTTCCCCACCCCTTCCTTTCACTCTGTAGACATCTCACAGGACAAAGGAAAGGGAAACTTCATAGCTGAGTTCACTGCCCTACATCACCCTGAAAGCCCAGAAAACAACTTAAAAATTTCATCTCACCTATAGCTAGCTATTAAAAACAAAGGATCAGCCGGCCAATTGCTAAAGACCTGGTTCTGGGTTCTAGGGATTTCTTCCCCTGCTGTCCCTGTGGCCCAGCTGTGCTTACCTGTGACAGTGTTGAGTTGGGGACAAGGGTCTTTCCTTAGCTCCTTGGAATGGCTGATACTGCAGACAGAGCTCTTTTTAACATAATCAACCTAAGCACAGAGGAAGTTGGGATATATCAGCTGCAGAGAGGGAGGAGATGGAGGAGAACAGAAAGAAAGGGGGCTGCCGCTGCCTGAGTCTTAGGGTAGCAGGTGGACAGTAGCAAGACACTGGTTCCCAGTTCTTAGGTCTCATCGTCCTTTGATGAGAACAAGTGGACTTCCTCTCCCAAGACACATGTATTAAGCATACACACAAAACAGTTTACATGGACCTCTCTGCCCCTCTGCCCAAAATAACCTATGGATCCCAAGTTAAGAAGCCCTCAGCTAAGGGAAGGGTCACATCATAGGTTCTGATCATTGGGGAATGGGGAAGAATTTAAGAAAAGTGTTGTGTCCTGTGAGTCATCAGACAGGGACTGTCCCAACAGCACACTCCCCGGTGTGGGCAGAGAAGCCTCATATTTATGGTCACAGGAAAGATAGCGTCAATGGCAAGGGAGGACATAGCCTGGGATAGCCTCCAGAACTTTTCCTGCCTGTGACAACATAGTTTCTGACTATAAACATTTCACTGCAATGTATCCTCTTTACTAATTACAGAAGTGCTCATCTGAGTTAGAGTTGACTGTCCAGGCCTGTCCCTAACGTCTCCCAGATGGAGGCCATGCCCTCCTCATCCTTTTATCTCCAGCCCTCAAGCTGTGCCTGCTGCCCCGGAGGTATTTCTTGAATCGAGTAGGTGAATTAGCTAGTGAGTTTATTAGTAAATGGATGTGTGTAGGTGTAGTATTAAGGAACATGTGGCATTTCTCTAAGCCCCAAGCCAGAAAAATCACTAACTCTCAAGCTATTCTGGCCCTTGGAAGTAGTCCTAGGGCTAGAAAACTTGGGGGTGTGACAGAAACCCACGAGAGGGAGAACAACAAGGCATATCCACAATGGATTCGTGGATGGATGGTGTCTTAAGGCAGGTTGCATCAAATTTGAAAGTGTATAAGAATTTCTTGGGATTTTGTTAGAAATGCAGAGTCTCAGGTCCCACCTCCAACCTACTGAACCAAAATCTGCATTTTGACAAGATCCCCAAGTGCTCCTGCTGCTGGGTTGCAGACCAGACTTTTTTTTTTTTTTTTAATTTAAGTAATCTCTATGCCCAACGTGGGGCTTGAACTCACAACCTGGAGATCAAGAGTCACATGCTCTGCTGACTGAGCCAGCTAGGCACCCCTGCAGACCATACTTTGCATAGCAAGATTCTAAGGAGTCTTCATGGTTGTGTAATCAAATGCATATATCCGTGGGGAAACTGAGAGCCATGAAGAGCAGCTCTCCTTGACTAGGTCAGAGAGAGGTGCTGGTAGAGCTAAGACCAGAACTTAAAGATTCTGATTTGAATAGTGGGTAGTCTCTACTACCCAATGGGGACTTCATTTGTGAGACAAGATGCAGGGGGAGGAAGATTGAGAAGCAAGGGAGGGCAACACCCTAGATCTTCTCTGGGTAAACCCAATCTCCCTACTCCTATTTCTAAATGGAGGGAGTTCATGTCCTTCTTTCCTCTGTACTTTTTTCTCCTCCTCTAAAAGCTTGGCAGAGAGGTTAAATAAGATATTGCTGGGGCTGGGAAAAATTTGGATTCCTTTCTTCCCTCCATCTGACAAAGTAGCAAGTAGTCAGCACTAATATCATCCATCATTAATATTCAATTAGTATCTACAGAGCTGATGCATCAGGAAGAGTGTGACATCATTCCCAAGGTGACGTCTTCTAGTCTGCCCCCCAGATCCCCCTTCCTCCTGCCATTCCCCCAGAGTTTCTTAACCGGTGAGCTGTAGCAGTATTCAACTCCTAGAATTAAATTCACAAAATACAATTATGCTAAAATGCACCGTGTGACCCTCTGACTTTTTCCATTCAACTGGATTAATTCTTCAGACTATCCAGAGGTAGAAATAATATGAACAGTACTTCTTTTTTTTTATCTCTTTTTTTTAAATTTTATTTTATTATTATATTATGTTAGTCACCATACAGTACATCCCCGGATTCCGATGCAAAGTTCGATGCTTCATTAGTTGCGTATAATACCCAGTGCACCATGCAATACGTGCCCTCCTTACTACCCATCACCAGTCTATCCCATTCCCCCACCCCCCTCCCCTCTGAAGTCTTCAGTTTGCTTCTCATAGTCCATAGTCTCTCATGTTTCATTCCCCCTTCTGATTGCCCCCCCTTTCTTTATCCCTTTCTTCCCCTACTGTTCATCCTAGATCTTATGTTCCATAGATGAGAGAAACCATATGATAATTGTCTTTCTCTGCTTGACTTATTTCACTTAGCATTATCTCCTCCAGTGCCGTCCATGTTGCAGCAAATGTTGAGAATTCGTTCTTTCTGAAAGCTGAGTAATATTCCATTGTATATATGGACCACAGCTTCTTAATCCAGTCATCTGTTGAAGGGCATCTCAGCTCCTTCCACGATTTAGCTATTGTGGACAATGCTGCTATGAACATTGGGGTGCATATGGCCCTTCTCTTCACTATGTCTGTATCTTTGGGGTAAACACCCAGCAGTGCAATGGCTGCATCATAGGGTAGCTCAATTTTCAACTTTTTAAGCGACCTCCACACTGTTTTCCAGAATGGTTGTACCAACTTGCATTCCCACCAACAATGTAGGAGGGATCCCCTTTCTCCACATCCTCTCCAACAATTGTTTGTTTCTCCTTGTCTATTTTTGCCATTCTAACTGGCGTAAGGTGGTATCTCAGTGTGGTTTTGATTTGAATTTCCCTGATGTGTCTGAACAGTACTTCTATTCAAATTCTGACAATCTGACCCCTAAAGAAATGATACAGGGGGAAAGTAGGATCCACAAAACTTAGGAGACCTCAGAGGCCATATAATCCAATATCCCACCCAATGTCCAAATCCCCTCTATGATATGCTGCAATGCCTGGACCTACCTGGGCCATTTGACTCATTAGGCCTCCCCCATACCATGTAGACGCCTCCACATAAAAGCAGACTCCAACACCCTTTAACTCAGGTTTCCTCCTCAAGTCACCGCCCAGATGCACTCCATGCCCTGAATTCCAGTTGTCCCATCTTCTGCTCTTGTTACTCATTATCCCTATTTATGAGCCTGGTTCGTCCTTCGGAGCTGATATTCCACCAAGATAGGACCAGGTGGAAGTGAATTACCATCCAGGAGGGAGACCAAGGTCATGGCCAGTTAAGGAAGAGCCTTCTATTTCTCTTGAGTCGACTTCCCTTTTGGAGTTCCTATCCATAGAATTCCCACACCATTGTCATGAATCTCTGTAAGGTCTGCTTTCTCAATGTCTAAGGTCTGTGTCTGACTGTGCTTAGCCACATCACAGTCACTTTCTCCTAGTGTCCCCACCCTTTCTAACTCTCTAATTAGCTCTTCTGTAACTGAGTAGGGTTCCTATCAGAGCAGCCTTTTCCCCAGACTCAGGAGGCAATGGTGGTACAGGGACACCAAGCTGTATATACCTGTACTGAGGCATAGGACAGGGCTCGGGGATCTTCATTCTAATAAGCACATCAGGAGACTCTGCTGCAGGTGGGCAGGAGGCCTAATTGGGAGAAATATTGATGCTCATTTTGGTGTCAGACACATTGGGGTTCAGTTCCTAGCTTTGCAACTTACTACCTGTGTGACCTTGAACAAATTAGTTCATAAGCCCCGGCTTCCTCATCTCTCTCTCTTTTTAAAAAAGATTTTATTTATTTGAGAGAGAGAGAGTGCAAGCATGAGCTGGGGTAGGAGGGGAGGGAGCAGGCAGAGGGAGAAGCTGGCTCCCCGCTGAGCAGGGAGCCCGATGCAGGGCTCCGTCCCAGGACCCTGGAATCATGACCAGAGCCGAAGGCAGCTGCTTAACCTACTGAGCCACCCAGGTGCCCCTCCTCATCTCTTTTAAAGAGATGATAACATCCATTTCTGAGTATTAAAACCATAAAATGAGATGTCTATATAGTGCTTCGAATAATCCAAGGCAAGTACCGAGCCCTCGATAAATACAAGTTAACATTGCTGTTAGTGAACTGCTTCTTTTATCTTCACACAGGGAACTTATTAAAAGGCGATTTATTGCATGTCCTTCTTAGCTGACTGAGATTTCTAATAGATGCTGGTGAGTCTTCTGATCACCCCATGACTTTCTCCTATGTTAGTTTTGTGATTCCTCTCAGTAATTTATCACCATTTGCATGCATAGCCATGGGCCTTAGACTTAGTAGGGGATCAAAATTTGCTGACTGTTTTTTTTAAGATTTCATTTATTTGAGAGAGTGAGAGAGAGGGAGCACGACCAGGGGGGAGGGGCAGAGGGAGAAGCAGACTCCCCGGTGAGCAGGGAGCCTGATGCAGGACTCGATCCCAGGACCCTGGGATCATGACCTGAGCCGAAGGCAGACACTCAACCAGCTGAGCCACTCAGGCACCCAAAATTTGCTATTTTTGCATGAATGAGTGCCATCTGCCCAGGCCTTCTGTGCTACACTCCCACGGCAACATCAGCTCTGTTCTCACCCTTTGCCTGTACTCTCCGGCATCTTCTGGATTTTATAGTGCTGGTTTGATTCCCCATTGTCCCCGGCCAGTGAAGAGTGCCATCCCACCCAGACAATGATTCCTGCCAGTTTATATTTACTTTGTTGCATTAAAACTTACATTTCGGGGACGCCTGGGTGGCTCAGTAGGTCAAGCATCTGTCTTTGGCTCAGGTCATGATTCCAGGGTCCTGGGATAGAGCCCCGCATCAGGGTCCTTGCTCAGCGGGGCACCTGCTTCTCTTTCTCCCTCTGCCCCCTCCCCCCACTTGTGCTCTCTCTCTCCCCCTCTCAAATAAATAAATAAAATCTTTAAAAACAAAAAACAAAACCTTCCAGTTCATTTCATCATATAATATATGCTCTGTGCATACATTGCCTTTTTAACTAGAGAGATAATGAGAGATGAAGCTGGTAAAAAGAGAGTAGGAGTGGGGCACCGGGGTGGCTCAGTTTTTGGGCATCTGCCTTCAGCTCGGGTCATGATCCCAGAGTCCTAGGATCGAGTTCCACGTGGGCCTCCCTGCTCAGCAGAGAGACTGCCTCTCCCTCTGCCCCTCCCCCTCCCCCCACCGAAATAAATAAAATCTTAAAAAAAAGAGAGAGAGTAGGAGTTGGGTGGTGAGGCGGTGGGTGGGACGTGCTCTGACAGCCAGGAGATAGGCAACCACTTTCTCCTTTCACAGAAGTGTTCAGTGGAGCCCTGTCATTGTTAACCAAGAACTGATTCAGGGGAATGGAACCTGCACTCCAGATAGGCTACATCCCACGTGCTCCATCAATGAATAAATGCACACAGCAGCTGTGCAGAGCACACACGTGTAACTACGAGGACTGGGGGGCTCTGGTGTTTGGGTTTGGAAGGTGGTGGAGCATGGGGTTAGAAGCAGAGGCCCAGGGGTTGGTTCTGCCCCCTGTGCACTGTATGTGATCCTGGGCAAGGCACTCGAGTCCTCTGAGACTCAGTTGCCTCTTCTGTAAAGGGAGAGTAATACTAATATCCTATCTCCTAATGTTGCTGTGAGGATTAAGTGCCATAAAGTACATCCAGCACTTCGTATGGGGGCGGGGACATCAGGCTGGGAAACTGGGAGCTGACTGTCCTATTAGAACCCACTAGTCCCTGGCACCGGGGCTTCAGGGCAGCTCATCACTGGGAGAGGAAGGAGTGTCTCTTGTCGCCTGGTTCTTTTCTTCCTTTGACACCCTGGCTCTCTGGTGTCCTCTTATCTGTTGGTTCATGTCAGGCTGGTCACTCCCTTGTAGCTGAGCTGATAATACTAATTGCAGGGAGTTCACAGCCTTTCTAGCTACAGTTTCTCAACCTTCACTTTTGAAGATACGGTGAGTTCCTGGCTTCCCTATTCCTGCTTTGTCACCTGAGTTCCTAATTGCTGTTGCATAAACCAGCCCGTCCTCCCAGTGCAAAGGCAGACACCCAGAGCAGATCCATGCAGAGCTACTCCTCCTGCCCTAAGCCCTGATCCTGTGCAGTCCCTTCAGGAAGGTCTTACAGACCAATGAATCCTCAATCTGGCTGGTCCTTAGATTCACCAGCGTTGCTTTAGCAAAAAATTCGGCTTCCCGGATTCCACTCCCAGTCCTTTTGAATTGAAATTTTTGCAGCCAAGAACCCCCTATAAGAACACCTGGAGTCACTCCACACGTAAAAGGGATAACTTCGGAAATCAGTGTTGCCTGGTAAATTCACGGCCATCACATCAAAGTGGTCATCCTCTCTATGGCATGGGCTAGAGCAGAGAAAAGCTTAACACTTTGAGCGTCCCACCTCAAGCCCCATTTCCAGAATGTACCGTAAGCCTGCTTTAGACTACACCTAATATTTCTTAAGTATTCTGAGAGTATTCACCTCCAGCAGGTGCAATCACTAATCACTGATTTTATTAGGAAAGCGTGCCCCCCTATAAAACCTCCTCCGAGGGCTGGGGAATGGCTGTTCACTTGCCTACAGCCAGTGCTGCAACCTGGAAGTGTGAGGATTAAGCCTTCCCCATGTACTACGTTTGCTTACATGACCCGAGGTTCCCTAAGAAGAGGACTACACTTTACATCCCAGCCAAAGCAAAGTATGAGTGCGCCAACTCAGCCTTGAGGCATAAGAGGAAGAAGAAGGAGGTCTATTTTAGTTACATGGGGAAAATCCTAAAACAAGTGAGTTGGGGCTCTCTTTGTGGAGACAGAATGGCCGAGACAGGTTATCATGTTAGAGGCCCTGGGCGTGTTATTTTGACGGCAGTTTTTCTCATACAGGAGTGCTTCTTCACTCACCGAGTTCCTGAAAAGTTGTGCGCAAACAGCTCCTATAAGCTGGACCAGCTGGGGGCTGCTAGCTTTTCCCACTTGGCTTGCTTTCCGTTGGCAGCAATGCTGAACACCTGAGCTCTCCGTGTCTCTCTTGTTATCTGTGGACAGGCAATCTATAAATTGGTTCTTAAATGCCCTCTTACAGAGAGGGACCCACCACCTAGTCTGTTCTTCTTTTTTGAAGAGGGACATATGTCGGGTTTTTTTTCACTCAATGGTGCTCTGTACTTAGAATGTACCTAAAACGGGTAGACTTTCCTTCCTTCCTCCTGCCCACCCACCCTCACCCCATAGCGTACAATTGCAGAGAACTCAGAAAAGTCTTCCCCTTCAAAAGAAGCTATGGGGAAGAGGATAAGGAGATTTTTATGACACATATGAAGGCTTGATTTTGGATTTTCTTCATGACAGTGAATCAAGGCTGAGTGTTCATGGTGATTGTACCAAAACCCCCTGTATTCCAGTGGTATCCTTTGGAATCTTGTTTAACCTGTGAGAAGAAGGGGGAAAGGAGATTAAGGAAAGATAGGAGAAGGAAAGAAGGTATGTGACCCAGAGCAGGGTTTCTCAACCACAGTGCTATTGACATGTTGGGGCTGCTTAATTCTTTGTTGGGGGGGCTGTCCTGAGCATGGTGGGATACAGGACAACATCTTTGGCCTCTCTCCCATAGATGCCAGTAGCAGCCTCCCTCCCAACCGAAAATGCCCAGAGAAGTTGCCCTCAGTTGAGAATCATTGCTGGAGAGCCTGCATTTTCTGGAAGGGCTCTCTGTAGGATACTTGGAGTTCACTTAGTCCTCTGATTATTAGTCTGTCACTGGCCAGTCCTTTACTGCATGGGTCTGGCAGGCCACTCTGCTTCTGCAAGCCTCCCAAGGGTCAGAGCTGTGCCTTGGGTCAGCCGCTCATGGCGCTGTGAGGATAAAACAAGATGCTGGCTGGATAAATGTATTGAGTGTCTCCATGCAAGCCAGGTGTGCTGGGGAAGCTCAGATGGAAACGATGTGGTCTCTATCATAAAGGGGCTCACAGTCCTGCGGGATGGGCGCATTGAGGAAATACTCGTAAATAGAACCAGGAGGAACTTTTCAAATCCCGTTTCAAGCCTTTCCTTTTATAAAAGAGAAACTGAGGTCCAGTGTGAGATTATCACTTGCTTACATGACATCTCATACTCTCACAGAGCTAGGATTAGAGCTCTGGGTGGCTGATTCTCAGGGCAGCATTCTTCTGATTATTCCAGCTGCCTCTCTAACTTTAGACGAGGCTGTTAATGACATAGGCGGAGTGTGATATAGGTTCTGAGAACACAAGGAGCTCTGGTCCTCAGTGGGAGGTTGTGTGGAACACAGATAAGCCAGAGGGGACACCTGGGGAATAACCTTCAAGGGCGGATAGGATGTGAAAGGTGGGGTTACGTGTGGGCATGGTAGGAAGGGGTGACAGATCAACCGTGGCGTGGAGACCGGAAACGAGAGGGATGCATTTGAGGAGGAGTGAGTTTTCCCAGCATGGCTAGAGATGATGTTGGTGCAAGGATGTAAGGCTGCAAATTGAGAAGTGTTAAAACAAAATGCTCACTAATGTGAAATATAGAGTGTGCATGTCTACTCTAAAATTATATTTTGTCTTCCAAAGGTGTTGGATGTTAACTCCGCTTCTGTTCGGAAAAATCGAGGTGCAAAATTTAAGTGACTAGAGTTAGTCTGTATTCCACAGATAAAGGCGATCTTTCTCACCAGCTACAAATTCCCCCTCCCCAATCTTCCTTAGACAGGTGATAGGTACAATGGCCTGATTTCTTTCATCACATTCTTACCATCGTACCTCCGGGGGCATTGTGTGGCTCCGCATGTGCACCAATCCATGGAAGGGATGGGTGCTGCGTTAGACCATAAATTGCTTGCTTTGGGAAGCCTTCACTTCTCTGTCTTACCCTTGTGCCATTTCTGTCCCAGACTCACCCAGACTTCAGTGGATGCTCCTGGATCTTGGATGCATTGGGTTCTCTGGAGGATTGGCTGCTGGAATGGGTTAGCCTGGAAGCGGTCAGACTGTCCTTCTACAACCACAGAAGAGCTGTCACCAGCAGAGAGATCCTTGGAGCGGTTAAGCAAAGATCCTTTAGGAAGAGCTTTTGTATAAATAAAGTGTTCTGAATGGCTCTGTTGAAATGGTTGTACTCGTCAAAAATAATCAGAGAGGTCAGAGGACTGAATTGGAAGACAAGGTATCTGATAGATACCTGTTGCAACAGGAGTCTTGGTGCTATATACCTGGTCTCTGGGTCCTGTGTTTTTAGCCTCTGACTTAATTTGCAAATAAATAAGGAAAGAAAGGCATTTTCTCTTGTGTGTGTAATGCTTGTTGTTTATGGCTTTAAAGTTTTTCTGAGGCATGCTTCTCCCATTTGAACTTACCCATTGTCTTTTTGGAGGACACCACTCGCCCCAGCACACCATGTACTCACCATCTCTCATCTCTCCCATCTTCAGCCCCAGGATGGAGCCTGCTGCACTGGAATGAACTGATGGTTTTTTTTTTTTTTAAAGCACCTCTTCTTAGACTTAAAAGAACAAAAAACAGCTGGGGGGGGGATTTTTTTGTTCTCTGAGTAGAAGACTCATGGTGTTATCTATGTAGCACTTAGCATAATAGCATGGGTGTAATGAAGGTCTATCAAATGTAGAAGCTGGTTCCAAGAGTGGAAAAACATTGTAGCATTATAAAAATAACAATAGTAGCATTATAAAAATACAACAGTAGCATTATAAAGATACAATAATGTAAGAGCAGGAAGAATAAATGCGCTGATGTATTTTAGATGTGGTGGTCTGGGTAAGCCTGGGTAGGTGATGTGAAGGAAGAAAGGTGCGAAGCATGGCAAAGGATTCTGGGCTGAGGGAACAGCCTGAGCAAAGGTCCTGAGGCAGGCAGGAAAGCTTTAGCTTGTTAGGAAAAACTAAATGAAACCCAGGGCAGCTGAGTTCTAGCAAGCAAGGGAGAAGTACAGTAGGAGATGAGGTTGGAGGAAAAGGCTGGGGCCAAGAACTGCATCGTTGATTTCATTTCAAAGACAGTGTGAAGCCACTGAAGGGTTTTAACTGGGGAATTGATGTCTTGTTCATTTTTAATTTTTTTAAGTTGAGGTTTATCCTACAGTAAAGTGTACAAATCTGAACACACCTCAAGATAAGACTAAGATACAGAACATTTCCATCACTGCTGCTGCTATGTCAAGAACAGATTGAAGAGTGTGCCTATAGGAAGATTAGTTAGAAATATTTTGTATAGGTTTGGTAGAGAGATGACGGTGGCCTGCATGAGTGTGGGTGGTAGTCAACTTGGGGAGAAGTGAAGAGATCTGAAGTGAACCTGAGATAGAATCAATACGATTTGCTAACGGGATGGATGTGAGCAGTGAGGAAACAGTGATGCCCCCTCGGTTTGGGGCCTGAGCAGTGTGGTGGACAGTGTTCCCGGCTGCAGAGATGGAGAAGACTGGAGGAAGGACAGGTGTTTTGGGAGAGGTGACAATTGAGAATTCCATTCTGGACATGTTAAGTTTTCAATACGAGTGAAACCTGCAAACAGAGATGCCAAATAGAAAGGAGTGGGCCAAAGATACAAATTTGGGCATCATTAGCATAAACGGTGGCATATATATATAATCAGCAGGGATGGGTGTGATCACCTAGAAAGATGGGGTAAAATGGAAGACAGAAGATTTTCAGAACCGAGGTTAAAGAAATTCTAGTATTTAGAATCCAATGGTGGAGAATGGACACACCAAGGAGGAGAAAGCTGAGAAATCAGAAGAGGGTGGTGCTATGGAAGCCAAGAGGAGAGACAGTGGTCTGGTCTGCTGTGCACCATCCTGGGGAGAGTGTTAAAAGGAGACATGGACATTCACTGCATTTGGAGACATGGAGATCACAGTGACCTTGAGAAGTCAACTCTCCAGGTCTAGGCAGGCATTGGCAGATTTGAGTGGGCAGAAGAGTGAATGGAGGTAGTCAGTAGAGATAGCTTTTCAGATGGTGTTGGGACAAAAGGAGAAATTTTGTGCTGAAAGGGAACAGAGACATGGGCTGGTAGCCACAATCACTTGGTATGCAGAGAGAGCTATTTAAGATGAGATCAGTTGTTTGCTGATGGGAATTCGGCAGGACAGACTAAGGTAGTACGCCAGAAGAAGGTAGAAAAAGACAAAGGATCCAGGATCTTGAGAAAAGGGGGGTGGATTCAGGCAGAAGAGGAAGAGGAGAGGGTGTGTACGAACACTGGCAAATGTAGACATTTCATGGTGAAAGGATGAGGAAGTCAGTACCTTTTTCTTTTTCTTTTAGAAATAAGCCAGTGAGAGTGCAATAGGGATGTGGGAGGGTTGACAATATGAAGACATTGTCTAAGGGAGTAGGAGAGGGAGACTTGGATCCCTGTGGACAGATGGCTCACCAGCAATGAATGCTGTTCACGGTCTGTGATCACAAACCAACAGCAAGGCCAATCTTGCCGTGTGACCTTCTCCAGCTGCTGGTATTTGCTTGGAGCTAGGAGGGGGTGAGGGGCCAGGGAGCAACTCCATGATGGACAGTGCCATCCAGGCCAGCCAGGAGGGACAGGGAATGAGAGGGGGGTGGACATTGTGGGGTTCATAGAAGACACAGAAGATGTCAGGCCTGTAAAGGGAGTTTCAAAGAGGGAATTTCTCTTTCTAGCATGCCCCAGCATTAGCTCACAGATGAGGACACATGCCTAGGAAGCAGCGGTGACACCCAGTGACCACTCCTTGAAATACACCTGTTCGGAATTAGGTTGTGAGCAGGTCCTAAAGCAGCCATCTATGAAATGATCTGGGGTTGATCTGCTCCTCTTGGGGGGCACTCAAGCCCTCCCCCATTCTCTCCATAGCTGTCTCTTGTGGGATTCTGTACCTCCAGCCCCGGGCTCTCTACGGGGATGGGGAGGCTGCTGCTCAGGTACGTAACTAGAAGTAGATTACCTGGACACTGAAGGCACTCTGGGGGCTGTTTGCTCAGACCTGGGCTTCTCTGCTAGGTTCCTGCTATCCTGGGGATTCAGGACAAACATCGTAGGACAGGTTTGGGCATTCTCCGAACCCCATTAGGGTTTGGACAAACGCTAGCTGGTGACACAGCCTCTTCCAGCCCACGGTTGTCCTGGAGAATTGTCAATCCAGCTGACTCAAGAGCTGAGTAAGGGTTCCAGTCTGTCTACTGCCCTCTGAGCGTTGACTGTGCTTAGGGGTCTTAGAGGGTCCTGATGTCCCTGGCTCTGCCTAGACTCCTCCTGCCCCAAGTACTGGGATTTGGCTTAGTCTAGGGGAAAAGCTGGGCTCCTCCCCACATTCTGTCACCCATCATAGGTACTGGGGTTGACTTCTGGGCTCAGCAGATTCAGAAAAAGCTCTTTACTTCTCCTCAACTGCCTAATATGAATTTAGATAGAGGCTCTTCCAGGAAGAGAGCTGTCAACACAGTTAACTACATTATGATATGAACTGGGTATGGTAGACAGGGAGGAGCCTGGCAAGGTCTGTTTGATCAAAGTCCTCCATGTCCCACTGTTTCTGAGTCACCGAAACATTTGTTTCCCAAACATGTACTCTTTTTCATCTTCCTGTGAATTTCATTCCTTCCCTGTAAAGTCTTAGACTCTTACCCCCTTCTCCTCAGTTCAGAAAGACATACATACCTCATTTTGTTTGACTGTCTTTGGCATTTACATGTCTGTGTGACTCCCCCTAAATATGAAATGAAATTTGATTTTTTCTCTGTTAATCTGTCTCGTGTCAAATGATTCTTAGTCCAGCCAGGAGGATCTTGAAGGGCCTTACCACTTAAACAAGTTGCAAGAGGTAGTTTGCCTTACCCCTCTATTTCCCCCTTATAAACATAATCATACTGACTTTTTAGGGTTGGTGAGAAGATCAAAGGAGATAGGCATGTAAGATGCCTAATCAGTGTCTGGTACCTAGTAGGTGCTTAACTGATGTTCATTCCTTGCCTGGGCAGAGCACAAGCTTGCACCCACTGGCCAGTAGGAAGCCTCTTTCCTCATTACCTTCAACACCCTCTTTCTTTCTTTCTTTCTTTCTTTCTTTCTTTCTTTCTTTCTTTCTTTCTTTCTTTCTTCTTTCTTCCTTCCTTCCTTCCTTTTTTTAAGATTTTATTTATTTATTTATTTGAGAGAGAGAGAGCACAGAGGGAGAGTGAGAGGGAGCAGAGAGCCCAATGTGGGGCTCCATCCCAGGACCCTGAGATCATGACCTGAGCCAAAGGCACTTTACTGACTGAGCCACCCAGGCGCCCCATCCCTCAGCACCATTTCTGACCAGCTGGCTTCTCCTCTCTAGTCATTGGGTTTAGTCTTCAATTTGGAAACCCTTGTTATAGCTTGGCATTCAGACTGAATGGGGAGAGGCCATATGTAGGGTGTTTGAATTTTGAGGATCGGTCCTGTAACTATCCCTCTTACCTTTGTTGGGGAAACCCCCTTGCAGGCACATGTATCAGAAGGGAGGGTGCTGCCTATGCCTCACTTCCCACACTGGAGACAGACGGGGTGAGTTCCTACCCACAACTTTGAATATGGAAGGAAAGGTAAAGTTGAAGGGAGGGTCACGATCATTTCCGGGCCCTTGCACCCAGCCCTTGGAGCCCCTGTGGTAGCTGCCCATTCCCTAATCTGGGTCTTTGGTTTCCTGCTGATTCTGCAGGCACCTCCTGTCATTTCAACAAGCCCCCTTTCTACATGGGGTAGTCAGTTTCGATTGCTTGCAAGTAAGAACACTGAGTATTTATCTCAGATCAGTCCAGGGAGACTTCAAGGGGCATTGGGATGGCAGGAGTTGCTAGAACGATGGGAGAGAGGTGGCTAGCAGGGGCACTGGCACAGCCTTAGGACTATCCTGTCCTCCCTGCAACTGAGTGGTGGGCGGTTAATTGGGGCATTTACACCGTTTGTTTGTTTCGGTCTTATAAGGGAGGAGAAATCATTTTTCCTCTACCCTTTTATATTCTTGCTTGAGACCCCTGTGTAATAAAAAGATTAACAGGAGAAAAACAAACAGAAGTTTAATAATATGTACACCTCCTCTACACATGGGAGACACCCAGGCAAACAGTAACTCCCTGAAGTGATCCAAGCCACCACCTTAAATACCATCTCCAGCTAAAGACAAAAGAAATGAGGAGCACCTGGGTGGCTCAGTTGGTTTAGAGTCTGACTTCGGCTCAGGCCCATGGTCTCAGGGTCGGGCATTGGGCTCCCTCCCCATGCTTGTGCTCTCTCTTGCTCTCAAATACATGAGTAAAATCTTAAAAAAAAAAAAAAAAGACAAAAGAAATGTGTTGGAGGGGGCAGGAGCCAGACCACTTATGGGAGGTTACCCAGAAAAGCACAGTAAACAAGGGTGTGTTATGCAAATTTAAGCTGGTGCCTTCCTCATTGATAAGAGTTTCTATAGATTTACAATCATCTCTTCCTGGGACAGAGAGGACACCCTTACAAAAAGAGATTTCCTGGCTCTCTGTTCCTCACCATTTGACAGACAGCAGTGACAGCCATGTCCCAGAGACATGATGGTAAAGGTTGGAGTAAACAGATTTGGCCATATGGAGTGCCTGGTCACCAGGGCTGCTTTTGACTCTGGCAAAATGGTTTTTTTTTTTTTTTAAAGATTTTATTTATTTATTCGACAGAGATAGAGACAGCCAGCGAGAGAGGGTACACGAGCAGGGGGAGTGGGAGAGGGAAGAAGCAGGCTCATCGCGGAGGAGCCTGATGTGGGGCTCGATCCTATAACGCCGGGATCACGCCCTGAGCCGAAGGCAGACGCTTAACCGCTGTGCCACCCAGGTGCCCCGGATTTTTTTTTTTTAAGTTGGGTGTGGAGCCCAATGCAGGGCTTGAACTCAGGACCCTGAGATCAAGACCTGAGCTGAGATCAAGAGTTGGACACTTAACTGACTGAGCCACCTAGGCACCCCAACTCTGACGAAGTGGATATTGTCACCATAAATGACCCTTCATTGACCTCAACTACATGACCTACATGTTCCGGTATGATTCCAGCCATGGCAAATTCAATGGCATAGTCAAGGCCGAGCACAGGATACTTATCAACAGAACGTCCATCTCCATCTTCCAGGAGCCAGATCCTGCCAACATCAAGTGAGGTGATGCTGGTGCTGAGTATGTTGTGGAGTCCACTGAGGTCTTTACCACCATGGAGAAGGCTGGGGCTCACTTGAAGGGTGGGGCCAAGAGGGTCATCATTTCTGCTCCATCTGCTGATGCCCCATGTTTCTGATGGGCATGAACCATGAGAAGTATGACAATGCCCTCAAGATTGTCAGCAATGCCTCCTGCACCATCAACTTCTTGGCCCCTCTGGCCAAGGTCATCCATGACAACTTTGGCATCATGGAGGGACTCGTGACCACAGTCCTTGCCATCACCGCCACCCAGAAGACCATGGATGGCTCCTCTGGGAAGCTGTGGCATGATGGCCGAGGGGTTGCCCAGACTATCATTCCTGCTTCTACTGGTGCCACCAAGGCTGTAGGTAAGGTCATCCCTGAGCCGAATTGGAAACTCACTGGCACGGACTTCCGTGTCCCCACCTGCAATGTGTCAGTCGTGGATCTGACCTGCTGCCTGGAAAAGGCTGCCAAATACGATGGGATCAAGAAGATGGTGAAGCAGGCAGTAGATGGCTCCCTCCAGGGCATTCTGGGCTATGGCGAGGACCAGGTTGTCTCCTGCAACTTTAACAGTGACACCTACTCTTTCACCTTTAATGCTGGGGCTGGCACTGCCCTCAGTAACCACTGTGTCAAGCTCATTTCCTGGTATGACAATGAATTTGGCTACAGCAGCCAAGAGGTCCATGTGGCCTCTAAGGAGTAAGAGCCCCTTGGACCACCAGCCCCAGGGAAAGCAAGAGGAAGAGAGAGGCCCTCAGCTGCTGGGGAGTCCTTGCCCCAGCTCATCCCCTGACACACTGAGAATCTCCTGACCTCTACACAGTTTCCATCCCAGAGCCCCTGAAGAAAGGGAGGTGCTGGGGGAGCCCTACCTTGTCACAACAAAGTATATTGTCCCTAGCCAAAAACAAAACAACAAAAAACCCCAAAAAACAAATGGAGATTTCCCTTATAAATGTATGTTTCTTTTACAAAAGGGTAATTTCTAGTCGGTTTTCAGAGCTTCTCCTGTGTCTGCTATTTCTTAAAAATAATCAGCCTAAATTCATCCTTATGTCAAAAAGGCATATTTTGGGATGACAAATTCTGCTCCCCTTCGGTCTTTTCCACTTGTGTTATGAATTCCCCAAGGTTAACATTTTATTTTATATTTCTCCTACAAGAGTCGTAAAATCCTAGACCTATGTTGGACCCTAGAGCAGCCCACCCCAAATGGGCCACTTCGGCATGAAGATTATTTTGAGTTAAAAGCAATCCAAACCCAGCAGATTCAGGAAAAGTTCTTTGCCTCCCCCTCAACTGTCTAAATTTACATCAGAAAGGAGAGCCTGTACCAGGAAGAGAGCTATTAGCTGATTTCTTTTTACCTAAGAAACTGGTCTGTATAACAGGGCGATTTCTGTGTTCCAAGCATCTCTCTCACTTTCAGGCTGTGGCCTTCCTCCCCTTTGCATCCCCAGACCCAGACTCTTCTCACGGAAGACATACACATGAAAATCACACCTATACATCCTTTGCCTGTCTTTGGAATTTCATGTCTGTGTGGATTCCCCAGACACAGGGAAGTAAATTCGATTTTCTCCTGTTAATTTGTCTTGTGTAAATTTAATTCTTAGTCCAGCTAGAAGAATTCTAAACGGAGGAAAATTTCTTTCTCCCCAACACCTGAAAGAGGCCACAAGAGATCATGTAGTTTAGCTCTTTTTTCCCTTCTTTTCTTCTTCTTCTTTTAACATTTCAGTGTAAGAAGCATATGGTGTTATATTTCAGGTGTACAATATAGTGATTCAACAATTCCATACATTATTTGGTGCTCATGATGACAAGTGTACTCTTAATCCCTATCACCTATTTCACCCATGCCCCCACTCACCTCCCTGTAGAGGTTGCTTTTAGACAACCCGCGTGAGCACTGGAAACCTGAGCGAGGTAGAAGGGCCACAGTGACCACTGGGCTGAGTACAGACAGGCCCATCAGGCGACCCACCTCAAAATAGCCATAAGCCCAGACACCTGGGTGGCTCAGGGGGTTAATCGTTTGACTCCTGGTTTTGGCTCCAGTCATGATCTCAGGGTCATGGGATTGAGCCCCAAGTTGGGCTCCATGCTCAGCAGGGAATCTGCTTGCAGATTCTCTCCCTCTGCCCCCTCCTTAAATAAATTGAATAAATTAAAAACAATACCCATAAGCACTAGCTGACCAGTGAGTTACTTACACCCAGACACAAGTACCAAAAAAGGAAAATACCATTCATTCCCAAACCTCCTCATGTTCCACCTTAACTACAGCCCCCACCACTGTCCCCTGGAAGATGGTCTCTCCCTCATTGTCCTGCTCAGCTCCCTTGTGTTTTATTCAATAAACTTCTGTCTCCTTTGTTCTGCCTCAGATGCCTGCACAGCTCCCCGCCTCCACCTGATCAGGTCACTCCACACTCCCCTCTGATAACTGTCAGTTTGTTGTCTATATTTAAGAGTCTGTTTTACGGTTTGTCTCTTTTTTTTTTCTTTGTTCATTTTTGTTGTTTCTTTCTCTGACTGACTTATTTCACTTAGCATTATGACCTCCGTGTTGTTGCAAATGGCAAGATTTCATTCCTTTTTATGGCTGAGTAATATTCCATTTTATATATTTATGATATAGATAGAGATAAAGAAACACACACACACACCCCACATCTTCTTTATCATGTGGTTTAGCTTCGTACCTCAAGGCCACCAAATGTCTAAACCACCCAAGACAAAAATAGGACTCCATTCTTCTCAAAGTATTTTTAAGAAATGGAAATACTGTCCCCGGTCACCTGTTCTGATGGTTGCTGCTTTGCTGTAAGCCCATTTTCTTTAAACAGATTGAGCTGAAGGGGTTTGAGACAGGCCCCTCCCCCCACAATGTGCCACTTTGGCACGTGGATTACTTTGAGCTGAAGGCAATTGAGACCCTGTGGGCTCAAGAGAAAATTTTGTCCCTCCCTTAACTACACAGAAGAATCTAGATTGCAGGGTCTTTCCAGAATAAACGTTGTTAGTAAAGATAATTTTTCAAAAGATTTATTTATTTATTTTAAAAGGAGAGAGAGAGAGAATCTCAAGCGGACTCCATGCTGAGCATGGAACCCGATGCCGGGCTTGATCTCATGACCCTGAGATCACAACCTGAGCCAAAACCAAGAGTCAGACACTTAACTGATGGCACCACCCAGGCACCCTGCAAAGATAAATTTTATCTGAATGATTGATCTGTATGGCTGGGCAAACATCTAATCACCAAATATCTCCTCTTCTTATTGCCCTGTGAATTACATTCCTTTCCTCTGAAGTCCCAGATCCCTAGCCCCTTCTCCTTAGTTCAGAATGACATATACCTCATTTTGCCTGACTGTCTTTGAAATTTCTATGACTGTGTGGATTCCCTATATGCATGCTATTGAATTTGATTTTCTCTTGTTAATGTCTGTAGGTCAATTTGATTATTAGTCTAATGTCTAAGTCTAATGTCTAATGTCAATTCGATTCTTAGTCCAGCTAGAAGGACCCTTGAAGGGGATAGGAATTCTTGCTCCCTGACATAGCTTCTCCACAAAAGCACTTTAGAGGGTAGCAAAATCATCTCTCAGCCTTCCCACCCCTAAGTGCCAGCCGTGGGAAACCACAGCTGCGCACTCAGCCAGGCTCTCAACCAAACAGGGGAGCTGTGAATGCGTGGGCAGCAGGGTATGCAGTGGGGAAAGTGGTGGACCAGAAGAGCATGCCTGGGGACCACAGCCGCCCCTCTCCTACTTACTCTTACTTCCAAATGAACGTGGGCTGCATTTTGAGAGATCTTATGAATTTCCCAGAGAAGCTGGAAATCTGTAGGTATAAGTGAAATTCTTGATTTTTTATAATGTGGGCAGCTAGTTTGATTTTTTTTTTTTTAACTGTAAGTCAGGAAAAACAAAAACAAAAACCCAAACACCTCTGTGGGCTGCATGTGGCTTAGCGGGGAACAGTTTGCGGAGTCTACGTTAAGTTGCCTGGGACCTACTGTGAATCCTTTAGTTCTTGTCACCAGTACTGACCTTAGATTGGTTGATGGAGTCTCTGCCATAAGCCCCAGGCTCTAGGTGACCTCACTTGGGTCCTGTCTCTTCCTTACAGGCCTAGGAGTTTGAAGGCTAAGGGGAATGACCATGTAGAGCTCATGCCTCCTTCGAGACCATGCTCCTGGCTCACTGGACTCTGGAAAAAAGAGTCTGCCCCAAAGCCCCAGCCTGTTTCCAGAGCCTGTGTGGACCTCCGTCCTTCAAGGCATCCTGTACCTCTTGGTGTGGGCAACTTTACCCCTGAGGGATGGCGGAGGGATGGCTGTTTGCAGAGTGGGGGCTGTGAAGGAATAATGTGAGTTTCCTTGGGTCCCTAGAGTAGAATGCACACAGAACGGGCAGGACAGCCAGACAGGGTCCTGTATTTTGACGCTTGTCCCTGGCACAGCAACTGTTTGGGGTGGGCCTGCTTGTGTGCCCAGTGTGGGTGAGGCTGTCATGAGAGCTCTCACTGATTCACATTTACCCTGGGCCAGGCAGCTCTGAGCATGCCTACAAGCTGTGGCCCCACTTTACAGAGGAGGAAAGCAAGGCACAGAGGAATGAAATAAGTTGTGCACAGCTAGTAAGTGGCAGAGCTAGGATTTAAACCACAGTGGGTAAGAGCAGACTGGCTTCGAGGCCAGCCCACTGTGCAGTCCGCTCAGTCTCCGCAGCCCCCCTTGGATGGCCAGCCCGCAGGGGTGGGGGGTGGCAAGGACCCGGCGGCCTCCCTCCCCCGGACCTGGGCTCGGTGGGCAGCGGGGGCTCGAGGAGCGCCTGCTGGGTGGCTGAGTGAGGGCCTCCCCCCTGCCAGGCCTCCCGCCGCCCCAACCCCCGGCCCCCTCCGGGCCCGGCGGGGACGGCGGCGCCTGGCAGCGGGGGATTTGGATGCGGCGGCCGGCCCCCCCCAGCACCTAGGGGTTTGGCGCCCGGGGACTTTATCTCGATTCCTTCGGACAGCCCAGCTCCTTCCCGGCATGCTCCGCTCGCAGAAGCCCCCCGCCAGTCCCGCGCCCGGACTTTGCTATCGGCGGGGCCGGGCGGCCGGAGCGCTCCCGGGATGCGTGCTGCGGCCGCGGCTGAGGTGGGTGGGCCTCGCCGCGCCCCGGTGCCGCGGGACCCAGGGGGTCCGGGCGCGCTGGGGGCTGGGGGGCCGGAGATTGGGGCTGATGCCTGGAGGGGGCGGGCGGGGCGGCCGCCCCTTTGTTGGGGCCGCGCGCAAGTTGGGCGAAGTTGGAGCTGCGCGCCAGGGAGCCCTGCGAGCCCCGCGCCGGGCCGGGTGGGGGTCCTTCCTCCCGCCTGGGTGTTGGGGCGGCTCGCCTGGGGGGGCCGGGCAGGGGGAGGAGGTAGAGGCCTGGGGCTGAAGGAGAAGGGGGTGGGGGAGACAGACAGACAGACAAACAGACACACACACCAAGAAACCGAGACCTACCCAAGCTTGCACAAGGAGAAAGAGACAAAAACTCATCCTGAAACACACAGAGAAAAGGAAAAACACGCAAAGGTTCATACAGACAAATCACGGAGTAAGGCAGCAAAAACTCAGAGAAAGCTGGTCTGCGTCAGAGAAACACACTTAGGCGCCCCAGGAAGAGAGGAAACAAAGCGGGTGGTCTTGGAGGCCATGGCGTAGGGGGAGGGGAAAGGAAACACCAGGGACGGGGTAAGATGTCTGGAGAGGAAAATGGAGAGACACGGAGACAGAGACACAGAAGTGAGAGGAGGAAAGAAAACGGGCTAAAGCAGGTAGCCCTTTAGGAGGGATGACGTAGAGAAACACACATTTGGAGAAATTGAGGCAGACCCTGAGAATTACCTCCTGCCTCCCCCAAGCCCTCAAGGGAGATACAGAAATGCAAGAGACAGACCGTAGCCTTCTCACCCGCCTGAGCAAGTGAGTTTGAGGTGGTAGAGCAGCTGCTCTCTGAAACCCTTGAGAAAGGCCTCCTTGGCACTTTGAGCCAACCAAGTCCACATTCTGTCTGCCTGGCAAACTCCTACTCATCCTTCAAAACCTAGCTCAAACTTCACCTGCCCTGTGAAGAAGGCTTGCCCAGAAAATGTCATGCAAGCACAGTTGTCTCTTGCCTGTGTACCCTGCCACGTGGCATAGACGCAGGGAGTTGAGGAGCTGGGAAAGAGACTGAGAAGCAAACAGCAAACATTTGTCCGCCTGTCCACCTCTTTATTCCTCTTCAAGGTTTGGGGTCCATGTCTTATTTATCTCCAGAATGCTGCCTAGTGCTTGGTACCTAGCAGATGACCCATAAATGCTTATTGAATGACAACTGGGAACATTTGGGCCCTTGGAGATATGTAATATAGAATAAGTCCATCGTCCTGGACTCCTAGCTCAAAGCCCCTCTTTTGCAGGTGGGGAAATTAAAGCCCAGACAGGGAAAGAGACTTGCTCAAAGACACAGAAGTAGGATCCTGCAATCTGTTCTCTGAGGCGCCCTTGTTCCTCTGCCCGAGTCTAAAATAGGTGTGCAAGAACGTCCTGAGTGAAAACAGGCGGTAGGCAAAGAACACTTGAACACCAGTTCTAAGTTTCCGACACTGAAACTTACAGTCAAATCCCTTTCCAGATTTTTTAGAATCTTCTTCCCTCCTTAGAAAAGAAAAGGGAGGTGAACACCCATCTCAGTTTAAGTGGGTGGGTTTCTGCTTTCTGACTTCAGAAACTTGGACAAATTACTTAACCTCCCCGAACCTCAGTTTTCTCAACTGTAAAATGGGGCTATTAATACCTACCTCAGGGTTAACACACAAAGTGCCTGGCACAGAGGAGATTCTCAGTAAATGCAATCCTGCCCTTCGTAGGAGGATATTCTTTCATGGTCTCGGTGGAGATGCGAAACAATAGCGCTAGTTGAAATGCTTCCTTTTGTCCAGGTTTAAAAGGCCATCCTGGTCCAGCAGGTGGCAAACTCTTAATTAAACAAAAGGCAAATTTGGGGCAGGACATAAAATGCATCTTGATTCTATTCAGGCCCTCAGGCCTCTGGAGGTGACTTGGGGGACCTTGCCCCCCAAGCAGGTAACTTGGTCTCTGCAGGGGACTTGGGGGAAACTGGCTCTCCACGCCCCCCCAGCAGGTAAGACCCCCACTGCCCCACTCTCTTTTGCTGCTTCTTTACCAAGGCCTCCTCTGCCCTTGTGTCTTCTAAGATTTAGCCCATGCTGGGGATGTGACGGGGACGGAGTGAGCCCCCCAGAAGCATGGAGACGGTGGTGATTGTGGCCATAGGCGTGCTGGCCACCATCTTCCTGGCCTCCTTTGCAGCCTTGGTGGTGGTTTGCAGGCAGCGCTACTGCCGGCCTCGAGACCTGTTGCAGCGCTACGATTCCAAGTGAGTGGGCCCAGGGAGGGCAAGGAGGACAGGTGGGCTCTACCAGGGGCTCTAGCAACCGGAAGAGAGAGGAGCCCAAGAAGTTTGGCATCGGACAACTCTAGCTTAGCTTTGTGTCTCTAACATGGTACTTGAAGGCTTCCTTTCCAAGAGAGACCTTAGAGCTTTAGCGATGTCCTGAGCCTTCTCTGACTCTGTCACTGAGCTAAGGAGAAATTCCCTGAACGTGTTCACCTAGCAAAAAGCCGTGGCCATCTCTCCGGAACTGGCCACCTCTTTCCAACCAAACTCATAGGAACAGAAATCCCGTGCCTGCGCTCCAGCCACACATGGAAGCAGCAGATACTGGATTTTGTGAAATCCCAGCATGGGGCTGGCTCCTTCTTTTTACAGATTTCTTCATGATGCATTCTGTGTGCAGTAGATTTTATGAGCAAGATCTTGTTTTCCGTTTAGGGATGTTTTCATTGATAGACCCCGAAGGGACCATGACAACTAACCCTTAGTTCTTCTGACCCCTCTACTGAATCCTATCGGCTTCTTTGTCAAGTGGTGAATTTGTAAATGCCCGTTTATACGACCCAGGAAAGCTCTGCTATTGAACGGAAGGCTATGGCATCTCATGTTGTGAAGAACCTTGTTGTAAAGTAGCTGTTGTTCCTTCTGCCACTTCTCCTGTAGAACGAGGAGGGGGTGGGGTTATGCGGGCAGACCTCCATCCTTCCAGTCCTTCCTGGGAGTGATTCTGCAGACCAGGTAGGTTTGGGTAATAGGAACTTCAGTTTCTCCACATAAGGTAGGCTTGAAGGGAAAATAAAATTTTGTTTTGGTTTGTTTTGGTTTGGTTTGGTTTTTTAAAGTAGGCCTCATGCTGGGCATGAGGTCCAAACGCAGGGCTTGAACTTATGATCCTGAGATCAAGACCTGAGCTGAGACAAGAGTAGGACGCCTAACCGACTGAGCCACCCAGGCGCCCCAAAGGGAAAATAAGCTGAAGAAGGACGTTATTTTGTGCGGAAGGAGCAGCCCCGTCTAAGACCTGTCTATTTACGGTTGTGGCTCTGCTCTTTCTCTTTGCAGTTCGTCTCCTTCTGCTTCACTTATCTTCTTTGCACCCCAGCCTGCCTCCTTGACGCACCTCTAGCCATGTGTCCTTCCCGCACCTGCAGCCCCCCGGGGTTAGGTTTGGATCCAGGACACGAGGTCAATGCTTTAACTTACGAACTTCCTACATTCTGTTGGGGCAAACATGGGCCTCAGTGAGGAGAGGGTCAGCAGCAGCCACCCGTCCTGAAACCACTGTCCTGGGCTTTTCCTTCCAGGCCCATTGTGGACCTCATCAGCGCCATGGAGACCCAGTCAGAACCGTCTGAGCTAGAACTGGACGATGTGGTCATCACCAACCCCCACATCGAGGCCATTCTGGAGAACGAAGACTGGATTGAAGATGCCTCGTAAGGCCTGAGGGACCGTTTGTTTGCCATACTCCCCTGATGATGGCACACGGGGCTTCTGGGTGCTCTTTTCTGGCTTCCTTTGCCAAGCACTGCTGGGCGTCCGGGAGCACTGTGCCACCTGCTGCTGATTGCCCTCAGCTGGGGGGCGAGACTCAGATATAACAGTGTTTGTCCCCCTCTCCCCTCATTTTGTAGCTCTAAACACCAAGCCCATAGATGCGTGACAAAACTTGTTCCAAGGTCCCCCTCGTGTGCCTGGGTTATCCCTGGGGTGCCTGTGAATTTGGCACACAGGATCCAGGGATGTAGCCTTTGTCTTCAGGGTCCCTCAGGGATCTCTGCATCCAGCAGGGCCCTCTACATGTTGAGATGTGTGTGCTGCTCCGAGCCCTTATCATTCACTGAGCAGCTGTGTGTGGGGGGTTATGTGTCGGACACTGGGCCAGTTACTGCAGATATTAAACTGGAGGTAGAGACAGAATTCGACTCAAAACAGTATCTCCGAAGCGAGAGTGAGTCTCTGCGCACAGTCCCGTGGGCACACAGCGCTGGCGATCTCTAGAGCTGCCTGGGATTGGGAAGGTAGAGGGGGCTTTCGTGAAAGTTACCACGGAGTGGATGCCTTTTGACCTGGGTCTTGAAAGATGAGGTGGCCACCAGACTGAGAATAAGGGGAAGGACACATGGGCTGGGGGGAACAGTGTCAGAAGCTCAGAGGTCTAAGGAAGCATGATTCGAAAGGTGAGCGCTGCCTGGAAGAGGCAGCTGTATATGAGAGGGGGAAAGGAAAGGAAAGGAAAGGAAAGAAGGTGCCTCCTCATGTAGCTCGTGGACTTGTTCAGTTGAACCCTAAGGCATTCCTGCTCTGGGCAGTGTCCCGGTGGGTCAGAGCTAGATGGGGGACGGAGCTGGTGGCAGGAGCGAGGGGGGCCTCGATAGGGAGGCACTGATGGATTCTTCTTGTCTCCCCAGGGGTCTCATGTCCCACTGCATTGCCATCTTGAAGGTAATACTTTTTGATTTCCATGACACAAGGGGGGAGGTCACCAGAGCACCCCCCATGCATGTACTGTTGAAAGGGATCTTTCTAGGAAGGGCACGGAATCCGTGCAAGAGGCTTTTTAAAAACATGGCTGACACTTGGAATTTCTACTGTTTCTACTCCCTCCTGGATGGTCTGTTATACTTTAGTGCTCTCCAACCCTTTCAAAGGTTTTGTTTCACCTGGTCCTCCTAATACAGTGACCGCATAGGTGGTCACTAGCCACATTTTCACCAACTGGAGAAGTCTGTGTGGCTGCTGAGGGGGAGCGGGACTCCCCACTTTCTCTCCGGGCCCTTTTATTTTTTATTAACAGAGAGCTCAGCCCTTTGCTCAGCAAGTTGAGTTCTGTGTCTGGACTTACCAGTTGCTAGAAAGTCCCTCACTGGCCCTCCCTGGCTGGGACAGTAGTCAGCTGAATGGGACAATCAGTGTTGAAAAATCCAAACCATGAGTAGTTGAAGGCAGATTGGGTTTCTTTTAATTCTTGCTGCCTCCGCAATTGGGTGGAAATTGCATCCAGTTTGCATTTTGGCTAGGTTTTCTAGTTTGGGGTAATTTTTATAGTTTAAGCATTTGTTTTTCAATTCTTGCCTGATAGAATAATGAGAATAGTGAAATATTTGGCCAGTTGCAGATATTGCTATGTTCCTCATCTCAGTAACTTGGGAAACCACACATTTATCTTTTTGTCCAGTAATTATTTAACATTTCCAGAAAGACATCTTTATCTTTTCTTCAGTGTCATTCAGTACAACATATGAAAAAGCCTTTTGGGGCTCCTGGGTGGCTCAGTTGGTTGAGCGTCTGACTCTTGATTTCAGCTCAGGTCTTGATCTCAGGGTCGTGAGTTCAAGCCCGGTGTTGGGCTCCAGGCTGGACGTGGAGCCTACAAATGAGTAAATAAATAAGCTAAAAAAGTCTTTCATCCCACCTCTCCTTTAGCTGTCTCTCTTGGGGGACAAAGGAGTGCCTAGTAGGAAATTGTTGTCACAGAGTCTAGGATTATTTAATTCCAAGAAGCTCTTTGAGTGCAGATATGGTTACAGATAGATAGGTCTAACGACGAGAGCAATAATGCCATATTCCACTCCTGTCTCCCAGCTGGGATTGGTCTGGCGCTGGATTTTGTCCCTGCCCTCGCCTATTAAAGGAGGAGGGTAAATGACACCTGAGGTAGGGGATAAGTCAGCAGGAAGGAGTCCTACTAGACTGGAGTCAATGGCCCATCCAGAGAGTCTCCTGTCAAAGAAGAGGCCCTGCAATCTGAGGTCCCTTTTGCTTGGTCGCTTGTGGCCTAGGCTTTATCCTGGGTGGCCCCTAGGCCTTCTTTCTGTCCTCCTTTCCATCCCCGAGTATAAGGTAGGTCATGGAACCTATTTGCCAGGGAAAGAAGCACATCGAGGAGGTGTGGAAGGGGGGAAACAAAGCTTTTGGGGTGGCCAGCATGTTGACAGATGATGACAAAGGCCTCGTGTCATAGTCTTACCTTTTTCCTGCTATTTTTGAAGACCCTTTCACCATTGTCCTGTTGAACTGAATGCTGCTTTTGGACGATGTGCTTCAAGGGGGACAGTTGGCTTTTGTCCAACTGGAGTTTCTGAGGCTGCCCCGCTGGAGAGATTTAGCCTTCTGGAAGAATAAACCGGGAGGTGAAGGAATAGAAAGAGAACGTAGGTTTTTCCCCCCTGAAACGAGGAGGTAAATTAGAGCACATGATTTTTCTTAGACAGATTATTTCAGCTTAGACTTCTCTAAGCCAAAACCCTGACCCCGATCTGAGGTTCCCACCTCTCCCTCCTCACCGGGCCTCGTTCTCGGCTTTTGTCTCTTTCTCCTCTCTCGTCTCTGTGTGCTTTTCACTTCAACTTGCCCACTAGGTTAGGGTCCCTGGGTGTGGGGTGGAACCCAAGGCAGGCGCCATATTTGTTTGTGGGGGTGGTAGGTGCTGTTAGGGGGCTAGGGCACCCCTCATCACCTCTCTCCTCCCTGCTATGTTAGATTTGTCACACTCTGACAGAAAAACTTGTTGCCATGACAATGGGCTCCGGGGCCAAGATGAAGACCTCAGCCAGTGTCAGTGACATCATCGTGGTGGCCAAGCGGATCAGCCCCAGGTGAGCTGGTGGGCCTTGAGGTCCCCACACTCCATGCGGGGGGCGGGGAGGGGTTGGAAACTGAGGTGGCAGGTGGGTCAGGCTTTTTGAAGAAACCACATAGGAACTTCACGTACTTGTGTCCCAGCCATTTACAGAGTATCCAGGAGGGTTTAGATACCAGAGACCAAGCCAGGGTGGTCTCACACGGTTCCCCCCACCTCCCACAGGCCCCCTCCAGTCGGCTTTTTGGGCAGTTCTAGCATGTGACTAGTGCTGACATCTCTAGTCCGTTCTGCAGATCCCACTGTGGCTGTTCCCTCTCCCTTAGCCCCATACCAGCTGGGGCTGCCTTCCTTTCCTCCTTCCTGGGCTCTGGGCCAGTAAGCACATTTCTTACGGGTATCCACACGCCTCTATGCAGTGACCTGCTGGCCGTGCCACGCCCTGCCCTATTTGTACTGGAGACTAGTTTCAGGGACTCGCTCCTTGCTACCTCCCTGTCACCCACTGCCCCAGCCATGGCCCAGCCAGTAGCCTCCAGGACTGGGTGGGCGGGGGGAGATGAAGCCATACTTCATTCAGATCTCCCAAATTCCGGGGTGTCTGCAAAATCCCATGTGGGAGGCAACCAGCAGGATTGCAGTCAACAACTACACCCCCTCATTTGGGCTTGACTTTGTGGAGAAACACAAAGCCCTTTTCTTAGGCAGAGGGGTGGTACTGAGTTTGTGCTGCCATCTGGTGGCCGGTATGTGGATGTGCCTGAGTCGGGAGTTGGCCCCTTGCAGGATGTTTTCTTCATCAGCCTGGCAGCCTCACTATCAGGGCTGCGCCTCCACATCCCTGGTGTGAATGGTGGCACCCTGTGAGTTCCGGGGGCTCTCGGTTTCCTGGTTGCACGGCCTCGGGTAGATCACGAGGAACCAGCCGTCTGAAGGAAAAGGAAAGAGTTGCGCTTGAACTCTGTCCAGGGTGTTCCGTGAGTTGAGAAAGTGGGAGGGAGAGAATCCAGGGGAGGGACTCAGCCCAGAACAGTTGTTGGCTTTCTCTGGAGCTGTCCGGGGTGGGTGTAGCTCGAGGGCTTGTATCAGCCAGGCCAGAAGGCCCTCCAGCCCAGGCTCTGGGCAAGCACCAGGCATTCCCCTGGCCACCCATTGGTGGTGGAGACTGCACTGCTCATCTCCGTTGGACCTTCATCACGCTTCCTGTGAGGATTAGCCCTGGTGCGAGAGGGAGGGTGTGGCGTTGCTCAGAGGGCACACCTAACCGGGTGCCCTCTGGCCCGTCCTACTGAGTCCCTTGGACTACTTCTAGAACGTTCCGTGCCATAATTCAATCCTTGTCCTTGCTTTATCTTTTTGCCTTTACACGGCTTTCTCCTTCTGGTCATTTTTTTGTCCCTATTGTTTTTCTTGCTCCATTTATTTCACACGGCGTGTTGATAGTGTATTAGTTTCGAGGAAGTGGCTTCAGCTTCGGGGCACTACAGAGAAAGGGGCCGGCGAGGACAGCAGCCCACGTTCCTCTGCATGTCCTCACCAGCCCCTCAGCCCCAAGACAAGAACATTGGAGAGCACCTATTTTTAAGTGCTTTTCAAAATCAAACAATGCGTCATTATTCTTTCTTCCTGACTATCAAGTGGTCCAGGAGCAAGGATTTGGATGCAAATCTTGAACCCTACAAATCAGAATGAATAGTAGTTCCTTTCTGAACTTGATTAAAAAAAAAAATAACCACAAAGTGTACCGTAATGGAAAGGAAATCCAATGGAGCAGTTTGAACCCAAATTAAACTTGTAGGGTTTTTTTTTTAGTGTTTTATGTAACTATGTTCCACCATTTTTAAAAACACAATAGCAATAAATACTTACAAAGTTAAAACATTGTAGAAATAGATTATCTGGAAAGTGAAGGAAGCCCTAATTCCATCCCAGTCCCCAAAGGTGACACTAGTGAATGGTGAGTGTTCCCGCATGCTACCCCACTCCTGCACGTCATAGCTTGTTTTTCTTGTTTTCACGCAAATGGATCAAACTTTATATGGTGTTCGGCAGCTTGCCTCTTTAATTTAGTAGCGTTATCTCGAATATCATTCCAGATGTGTGAACTTACACTTTTTAAACTATGGGGACTTGAAACCAGAAAACAAAATATTCTCTAAACTGAACCAGAAGCCTTTCTGTTTGAGACTGAGAATGCAAAAGCAATTAGAGAAGGAATCACCAAAGTTTGGGGCTCAAAGATCAGGAGAGAAGAATCAGGACAAGGA
This sequence comes from Ailuropoda melanoleuca, assembly GCF_002007445.2. Classification (NCBI taxonomy): domain Eukaryota; kingdom Metazoa; phylum Chordata; class Mammalia; order Carnivora; family Ursidae; genus Ailuropoda; species Ailuropoda melanoleuca. Next base: position 7,413,889 of record NC_048230.1, read on the forward strand.
GAGGTAGAAAAGGAGGAAGGAGAAAAGGACAGAAGGAAAGTTCAATTCTGAAAACGTTTTGCCTCCACAGAGTGGATGATGTGGTGAGATCGATGTACCCTCCGTTGGACCCCAAGCTCCTGGATGCACGGTGAGAGGGATGGAGGGGACATTTGGCTCCTGATGCCTGAAGCTCCCCATTTTATCACATCTGTGAGGTTCGCTGTTTGGGTTGCTGTGGAGAGGGCTGTTTGCTGGGCTCCCAGAGCTGCCTGGGCTTTGGGCACCATTCATTTCAGTATGATTGGTGAGACAGGCCTGTGCCCTTCCTGAAACCTGGGATTCAGGAGAGCCAGTCTTAGATTTTGAATTTTTGTAGTTAAACATCTGGCCACCCTAAGTCCTATCTGCACCTTCCCTCCCTCCCTCTTCCCCCATCGGCTGCCTCTGCTCTTCGGACCCCGGAAGCAGACACACCCCCGTTGTGAGTGCTGCCCAGTGGGTGGGTGGGGCAGGTGGTAAGCAGAGCAAGGGGAAGGAAAGGGACCAGTGAGCTCAAGCCATGCCCACCTTCCAAGGGACATACCCGGGACCCCTCCCGTCTCGTTAAATTATATTCCTCTACCAGAGGCAAACTCATTAAAAACACCAGATTCTTTCTTCTCTTGGATGTATATGACCATTTTCTAGAGCTGCTGTGTGTGGTGCTTGCCAGATAGACAGCGGCTCACCGTGCTTCAGCTGGTTTTTCTGCCCGCTCCTATGGCTTACCCAGCGGTGTCCACGGGCTGGTACTGTGCGATACGTTCCCAAATGCATCACGCACACTCACTATATAAATGATATTCTACCATGAATCTTCCAATACTAGGGGAAAAAACCACTCCTCCTCGATTTGGTTTTCAATGAAATTTTGTTTTTAGAGTGGTGTAAACCAGCCTGGGGCTGTATTGATTCGGTATCAACGGGATGCCCGGGATGCCCGAGGCAGGGGTATGTGTAGCCTTCCTGTCTTTAAGTGGGCAGCTGTTGGGGCTGTGCTCATCCAGCTGACCAGATCTGGACTGTCCTAGGAAACACTCATCTGGGAGTTGTTCATAGGTGTGCTGCAGAAAACAGGCTCCACAGTCTAAAATAAGATAGTGAGCCACGGCACGTTGTACTCTTTCCTGAGAGCTTTATCATGCATGCTTAAAGGCCCAGAGAAGGCTTCAGTTAACCTTGCTGAGACCAGCCATTCCCAGATTTATTTGAGCGTGGAACCATCTTTCAGTTACTCCGCAGCCTCCTTGGGAAGGGCCTCCAGTTTGGAGAACACCACACTAGAGTCTGTCCGTGTGGGCTTTGGTGCACAATCCCTCCTTTCTTGGGGAAACCTGATCCTGTTGCTTTTTCTAGGACAACTGCCCTGCTCCTGTCGGTCAGTCATCTGGTGCTGGTGACTAGGAATGCCTGCCACCTGACTGGGGGCCTGGATTGGATCGACCAGTCCCTGTCAGCTGCCGAGGAACACTTGGAAGTCCTTCGAGAAGCAGCCCTGGCTTCTGAAACAGATAAAGGCCTCCCAGGCCCTGAAGGTTTCCTGCAGGAGCAGTCCACCATATAGTGTCCGCTCCCGTCCCTGGGTGGCTCCTCGGATCCTCGGAGCCTTCCAATCCCCACCCCCCACCCCCCGCACCCCCTGTAGAGTTAGATGCTCTCCCAGGCTCTGGAGCTGTGCGCATAGCTGGTGCCTCCGTTGCTGTTGCCCACGGTGGCTGGTGAGTGGCAGTCTAACACCACAGTTACAGGAGCCCACACGCACGCTCGTGCTGCAGAGCTTTACAAACTGGCGGAGTGTCCCCTTTCCGTAGCTCACCTAGTGCTGTTTTCAAGAAAATTGAGCCACCGTCGAAAAATCACAAGGTTCCGTGTTAAAATCAGAGTCTCTGGCTTCTTGTAGACAATCAGAAGATAAGGCAACTCTGACATGCATTTTCAGAAGACAATCAGCTGGCACTCCATAGGAGCTGTCTCTTTCCACAGGGCTGCACTCTCTTGCCCGGTCTGGTTCATTTATTTGTAGTTATCTGCCTGGTCCCCCAGGCATCTGAGTCCCTCCTCCGCTTACCAGGTTTGGCTTTGAAAGTGAGCACCTCCGGGTTGATGGTTCCCTTTTTGTCCCTGTGCCTGCAATTCTACCTAGCTACCACTAGGAGGACAGTAAACTCACCCTGAGATTTCTGTCGATTGAGTGGTTATTGAGTCGAATTCAAATGGATGGTGTGCGGCGGGACGTATTTGAGAATTGAGGGTGGAAGAAGAGAGCCTAAGAATCCTGAGGATACCTTGTGTGTATGACCCAAAAAGAGCTATTTAAAGACCCTTCCGAGTTGAGGCAGAAGTACCCCCGTAAAGTAGTTTCCACGTGAGCAATGACATCCATGAAGATGTGGTCCCCTTGCTTTTGAGATCTGTTTGTTTTGCAGGTATTGAACGATGAGGGCATTTTTATGACTGGGGACCTTTGTGGGACCCACAGTCCCCACGGCATGATCTGGATGTATACCCAAATTGCACGATGGCCGTCATAGGCATGTAGGAGAGACTGACGTACTTGCCTTCCTCCCAGGATCTCAGAGCCAACCTTGCTCTTGGGAGAGGGCCCTGGTTTGGGGGCTGCCCTGGTTCATATGCTGTGCTGTTTAGCATGCTCTGATCACTGTGTCTGGTCCCATTTCATCTTCTCTGCCCTGACTCGTCGGCAGATGTGTCAGTCTGATTCTAGAGACCCAGGAACCCATATTCCCAAGTCCAAGATTGGGGTCTTGTTTGTCACTGAAATGTGCCATTGGGCGCAGTCCGTTCTCTCCTAAGCAGGATGCTTCTGACCAGCACGTTGTTTACCATTCCCACCAGGGAAATGGGGTCAGGAGCGGAAAGCTGGACCCAGCTCGCATTGGACTGTTGGATGGATGCCCGATTACAGGGGCACCTTAGTGGATTGTCTGTTCCCATCAGCTCAGAACATGTGCTAAGTGTCTCGAACTTTCTCATCCTGCTGGTAGGCTGTGAATAGGAAATGTCCACAAGGCCAGTTGGACTTTTCCGTTTGTGGCCTCCACAAAGAGACATCCACAGTCCTCCTGTTTTTTTATTTTTTTCTCCTTTCTTTCAAAACCTGCATTCCTAACCAGATTAGAAACGACTTTCTGTTAAGATTGCAATGGTTGCCACAGTTATAAATGCCCTTGCCTTTTAACCCGGGTCAGAGCCCTAAGCAGAGAGATGGGTGCAGGTTGGCATCTTAAATACCCTCCATCCGGCGTGGCAGGTGGGGATGAAGTTTCCCAGCATCCCTGGAGCCATGCCCGGCTTCACCTCCCTTCTGTGAGCCCCAGCAAGTGCCGGCACCTTCGCCGGGCCCTGGGCTGCTGCAGGGAAAGGTTGCTGAACACCCGGGAAGGACCTCTGATTCTGCTGCTGCGTAGTTTCTCTTTTGTCTCCAGTACAGGGTAGGTGCTGGTTGAGTTGGAAGCACCCTGTGGAGGAGGAGGCAGTCCTACTCCTCTCAGCTCCTTTGGGAGTTGGCTGAAGTTACCTTCCTCCTCAAGAGTCTGGCTGGTGAGCACGGGGGATCCAGCCAGGTGTGGTTTCCCAGGGGATGGACACATCCCAGGTCCCTAGTTCTCTAGGGTCTTCATTTATGGTGGTAGATCTTCCACGACACGCGCCCTCTCCTACCCTGATTCAAATTCTGAATGAAGAAGGAATTACTCAGGGGTAGGAATTGAGGGTGAAAAGAATAAAATCTTTGAAATCAAACAGAATTAGGTTCAAATCTACTGCGTGAGCTTGGACAAGTTACTTAACCTCTCTGGTCCTTAGCTTTCTTTCTTTCTTTCTTTTTTTTTTTTTTTTTAAAGATTTTATTTATTTATTCGACAGAGATAGAGACAGCCAGCGAGAGAGGGAACACAAGCAGGGGGAGTGGGAGAGAGAAGCAGGCTCATAGCGGAGGAGCCTGATGTGGGGCTCGATCCCATAACGCCGGGATCACACCCTGAGCCGAAAGCAGACGCTTAACCGCTGTGGCACCCGGGCGCCCCTGGTCCTTAGCTTTCTTATCTATAAAATCAAGGCTGCTTACTACCTCACTGGGTTGGTATGTCAATGAAATGTGATGTGTGAAATGCCCGTTTGTGTGCCTGGTACTCATTAGCCAATATTAGTGCTTCTCTCTCCAAAGCTCCCTCTTGTCCTGAGGCAGGTGACCCAGAGGGTAGCACCTCAGTTACCACGGCTCTGTCCAAGCAGGGTCTCTGTTCATAAGCTCTGGAACTGAGTGACCAAGTTCTGGAATCACTGCGGCAGGGAGAGTGGCCCAGCCCCAGTCAGAACTCTTGGCCTCTTATCAGTGTTCCCAGGGTTGCTTGCTCAGGCTCACATTCCTCCAGAGCATGGCCCAGGGAGCCTCCTCCAGCTTGTGAAATCTTCCAGACGGAGCACGTGTTCCTGGCATCCGGCTCACCCGGGTGTGCACTCTGACCGGCCTCATTCCAGAGTTCCTTCCCTCTGGAGACTACTCTGTGTGCCCACCGCATCGCTTTATGACCTGGGACATCTTCGGAAGGTGTCAAATGAAGACTTTCCATTTATGTCTTCCTTTTGTCCCTCCATCTTCTCCCACCTCCCTTCTCATCCTTTCCCTGCCACCCTTCCTCCCTCAAGCATGTCCTGTTGGTCCACTCTCAGGGGAAGTGTGCTAGATGTGGGGGCTATGAACAGAAGGCACCGTCCCTGTCCTTTAGGAAGCAAGAGGGACATAGGAGCAGCGGACTGAACCTTGGCTATGGCAATGTGGTGATGGAGGGTGCAGAGCAGGGGGGTGGGGGAGTCAGATAGGGGAGAGACCCGGGAGGAGCAACCCCTCTCAAGACTGCATGGGACCGAGAGATGTTCTGGGCAGACTGGACATCACAGAAAAGGGCCGGGGGAGCACGGCTGATTTGAGAAAGGCAGGTGACTGTGGAGGCTGGAGTGTGGGATGGACAGGGTGTCAGCTCATGGACGACCCTATAGGTCGTATTGAGGCACCAGAGCTATATCTGAGAATATTCGGGACCATAGAACGGCTTGAAGCAGGGGAGTGACTAGGTCAGATATGCAATTTCAGAGGAGTCATTTACTTCACGCCCTATGACATTAGGCTCTGGGACCCATACATTTGCCTCATGCCACTGAATGCATGTTCCCCCCATACCCCCAAGTCCAAGGGGCTCATGACTCAAACGTGGTAGAAAGCAGGATGGACAACTGGTTGGGAAGGAGGAAGAGGGGCTGGGCATCAGAACAAAGTGCCGGAGGGTTCGAGCTGGGGAGGCTCCTGGCAGATAGTGATGCTATCTCTCTATCAGAAAAGCTGATAAGCAGAGTTGGAAGAATTTATGGCATAACTGGGTCCTGGCTGTTTCATCTCATCTGTGTTTTTATCATTCCTGTTTCACAGATAAGGAAACCACAGCCCAGGGAGATCAGTAACTTTCCTGGAGTTAGGAAAATCCGAGCTGGCACTTCAGCTCCCCGAACCCTGCCTGCCTGGGGACGGCGGGTGGGGAGATCCGCGATGGGAAGGGAGTAACAGAGAACAGCGTCATCCCATTTTCTTCTCGTTTTAATATTTTTCACTTAAAAAAAAATGATGGCTGTGACCCATAAATTAATTTCATGGCTCACTAATCGGTTACAACCCACAGGATGATAGTACATGGGTACTAAAATGAGGGCTGGGGCATGGGTGAGGTACTCTCTCCATCCAACACGACTTAATTTGATCCGTTTTAAGTAAAGTGTGCATTTACCAGAGTAGTGGCAAAAATTTATGGGGAAAAATGGAATAATTAATTTATTACATGATTGATTAGTTCGAGAGACATCTGTTGAGCATCTCCATGATATAGCAATGAATAAAAATATAATGCCTCTCTTGAGGGGCATATAATCTAAGGTGGAAAGAAACCCATGGAGAGTCATTTTCAATATAATGCGGTAAGTGCTAAGTAAGGAATGTGTGTAATGAGAGCACAGCACAGGGGCCCCTAACCCGGCTCACGAAAGTTTCCCAAAGGTGGCAATGTCTCAGAATTGTCAAGAAGTAAGCATTAGCAGGGAAAAGATTGGGTGGATGGGAGAAGGTGGAGGCGGAGAGGGACAGAGGACACAGGAAGGGCAGTGTGCAGCGGGATTTTCTTGCTGTGCTCGGGAGATGACTGCTGCTGGTGTCAGATGGGAGGTGGGGGATGTTGGGAGATGAGCCAGGAGAGCCAGGCGACACTACACCCTGGATTTTTCCTCTAGGTGGTAGGGATTTATTGAAAGCTGAAACAGCTCTTATTTTTTCTTGGAAAACTACCAAATGATCTCTGAGCCTTCCCCAGCCATTCATGTTATCCTGATTTGATAGGCGAACAATGGCTCAGCGTTGTGTTAATTTGCTTTTCCCTGACTACTGGTGAAGTTAAACATTTTTCATGTGTTTATTAGCTATTTACTTATTCATGTAGTTTGCCCATTTTTCTCCTGGGATTTTAATATTTCTTATTGACTTCTATGAGCTCTTCATATATTGAGGATAACAACCCTTTGTCATATTTATTGCATATATTTTCCCCAGCCTTGTCATTTGCCTTTTTAGTTTTGTTTAGAATGGCTTCTGATGTCCAGGAGTTTTAAATTTGGTGTAGTCAAATGGATTGATTTTCTTTCCCTTAGTGATTTCTTCCACCACTTTTATGCTTAGAAAATCCTCTCTCATCCAGAGATCAAATAAATATCATTGAAATGTTTGAAGCCGCAGAGTGCCATGGGTGGTTGATTAATAATAATATTCACAGGTTAGATGTAGTGGTAAAAAACAAAACCAAAGCGAGAAAACAGAGTGGAAGAAATGAAACCTGCCTTTATCCACCACAAACCCAGCCCAAGGTTAAAGGTGGGAATAGTTGGGATCAAAGAAATGGAGAAGAGGAAGGCCGGCAGAGTCTTGACATGGTCAGGTGACAGGTGGGTGGGAAGAGCAAAGAGAGAAAGCTACATGTCCCAAGGCAGGATATGAAGGAACACGGTTTGTTTGGTTAGGATCTAAGATGAGAAGAAGCAATGATGGGAGATGGGGTTGGAAAGAGAATCATAAAAAGCCAAGAAGGGCCCATAAATTTTGCTAAGACGTTAGGACTTTATTCTGAGAACGATGGAGAGCCATTGAAGGTATAACCCAAATAATTCTTGGTGCCTCCTGGGGCCAGTTACAGCACAGAAATTCATTTAAGTAGGCAGAGGCTGGCAAAGGATAAATGACTACTGGAAGACCACTGGAAGACTAATGACAACATTCCATTGACAATGGAATTATCCATGCAGGTGCTGGTCTGCACCCTCTGAGAGAATAGCCTCTCTTCACCTGGGACCAGATGAGGGGAAGATATTATAATCTCTCATCCTTCCCTTCTCCTCTCTTCCTTGTTCCAGATCCTGGGATCTGAAGGGAGTCAGACCCCGGTGTGGTTCCCGCTTCTGCCACTCGCTAGCCATCCCCTCTTCCCACCTGCCTGCCTCCCTTCCTTCTGCAAATTCCACTGGACACCCATTATGTCTAAGCATTGTCGAAGTGCTGGGGACACAGGGCGGAGATAAACCACACAAATGCTGCCCTCATGGAATTAGAGTCTAGTGAGGGAAGACAGATACCAAACCAATGATTGCTTAAATAAATGTAGAATTATAAGTTTTTAAGGTATTTTAGGAAGAGAAATAGAATCTTATGAAAGATTATTAGGGATACTGGCTATCAAGATGTCAAGGAAAGCTTCCATAAAAAAGGTCCTACTACCATCTGAAGGATAAGCTGGAGTTCAGATCTGGAGGAGTGGAGACACAAGACCTGTCCTTTGGCAGAAGGACAAGAGGTGAGACAAGGCCAATGTGACTGGGGAGTGCACAGGAAGGAAGACAAAGGTGACAATAAGGCAGGAGATCAAATTATGCCAGAACTTGTAGGCCATGCAAAGGATCTTGGTCTTTATCTGAAGAGCGATGTGAGTTCATTCAAACGGTTTATTCAAAGCTGGTGAGGTTGGAGTAGGGTGGGGGTAGAGAAACAACTAGATGTGTGCTTTGAAAAAGTCCTTTTGGCTTCTATGTGGAAAGCTGGTTCGAGGGAGTCAGAGTAACAAGGGGAGACCCATTGCAAATGCATCACGCAAGGCCAGAAAAGATGGCAATTTGGTCTAGGCAGGGAGAAGGGGATGGAAAATCAGGGGAGTGGACACACTGGAGAGCTATTCAGGAAGTAGCATAACCAGGACTTGGGGTACGGGACGGGGGTTTGGGATGACAGGGTGTCACAAAAGATTTCTGGGTTTCAAGTTTGCACAACTACATGGGGCCAGGATCATAGGTACAGGAAAGACCAGAAGAAGATCAAGTTTGGAGAAGAGGTTGGCGGGTGGTAGGGGATAGGGCGAGGTTGAAGCTATCTGCTTTGCCCTTGAAGTGTTCAAGGTGCATTTGAGATTTCTGAGTGGCATTAGGTATAATGATTGAATCTCAGAGAAGACTGGAGATTTTTCATTGGTCATTATTGTTCAGGTTATGGCTCTGGATACGATGCAAGGGAAAGACTATGGAGTGAAAACAGAAGATGGCCATGAAGAACTCTAACAGCTCATAGGATCTTGGGCCAGTCTAAGGCTCTCATAGAGTTATTTTGATGGTTCAATGAAAGGCCATATGCCCAGTGCCCGGCACATAGAGGCAACTCAGTAGATGTTAGATACACATCCCCCTTCTCTCCTTCTATCTACTCGGCTCCCTTTATTTTCTTCTTCTCTGTCTTCTGGCTCTAGTGGATTATAGGCAGGCACTTAAACCTAATTCTTCCAACTTGAGATGGCCCCAAGGGACCAGTGTATACTCCAGGGGAGCCCTCCTCCAAGACCCAACCCTGGAAACCCTACATCTCGAGTGCTCTCTGAAACTGAACTAGGGGACCTGGGGCCTTTGCTTAGTGGACCTGTGATGGACACTTAGAGAGCCAACTTCCTCAGCACACACAGCCACATCTACCTTAGAATGCGAATCATGCCGCCTCGAATTTCTGCAATGTGTATTTTTTCAGTGAGCCCTCATAACGATTATCTCAGTTGTTCATTGCAAGATTTTTCATTATGAAATGCATTTGCATATTTTATTTACCTCTAATTCTTTCCCCACTGCTAAAACAATAGCGTTTGGAGCAAACATGCACAGGGATGATTTACAAATTCACTCCATTCTCTTTCTCAAGCTTGCTTTCTCTTGTGTTCCAGTTTTATTTTTAAATCATGAGTTTTATCTTCCTTGTCGTAATCTTTCACGTGTTTCAATGATTCCCAAAATCACAATTCTGTTCTTTCTCTTCCTTTTGGGTGCTTGTCCCCGCTCGCCTCATGGAGAGCAAGGGCTCTGGCCCCAGAGTCCATTATTCCGGCACGTGCAGAAACTCACGTGTCGACTCCTCTTCACCTCATTTCTCTCTGAAGCAGGTGCTGTTTATTCTGCATAGAAGCTTCCTATTCTGCATAGAAGCTTCCTATTAGCTTTAACGAGAGATTTGTTATGCAAGACAACCGCAGGACCCTGCAGCCCGATCCAGGTTCCTCCTTTGCCCCCCGCGTCTTAAAGATTCTCTGGGGTTTCTCAGTCTCGCCTTATTCCTTTTCTCTCCTAATGCATTAATACTTCCCTGATTTTTTCCTTTCTGGATTCTTGATCTTCATATTCTGCTATTTGCGTTCGTCCTCTTTTTTTTTTTTTTAAAGATTTTATTGATTTATTTGACAGAGATAGAGACAGTCAGTGAGAGAGGGAACACAAGCCAGGGGGAGTGGGAGAGGAAGAAGCAGGCTCCCAGCAGAGGAGCCTGACGTGGGGCTCGATCCCGGAACGCCGGGATCACGCCCTGAGCCGAAGGCAGACGCTTAACCGCTGTGCCACCCAGGCGCCCCGCGTTCGTCCTCTTAATAAACATGGCAAGCACCTGCTATGAACCAGACTCTGTTGGGTTTTGGGGATTCAGACACCCATGACCTGATCCTTGACCTTGAAGCACTCATAGTCTGCAGGAGTTTAAAGGCACGTTTGAATCATCCTATGAGGCGTTTTGTTTTTATTTATTTTTTAAAAATACGAATGCAAAAGCCTCAGCCCGGGGGATCTTGATTGAATTGGCTTGTTATCTTTTAAAGGAGATTCTAATGTGCAGTCAAGGACGAGAACCACTCACTGGCCTAATGGGTAAGACAGATGTGTAAACAAATGATTTTAATACAATGCGAAGGCAGAAGTAAACACAGGGGCTGGAGGAGAATGGAAAAGAAGCCCCCATTCAGCCTGGGAAGTGTGAAAGCAGGGATGGTTACCCAGAACAGATGCCGCAGGGCCCCATCCCATTCTAGAGAAGCTATTCACAGAACCCTCCCTTCCAGGTTTCCAGTAGGATGGGAGAAATGAAAGACTCTCTTAAGTAGTATAATCTGTCTTCTTAAGGACTGGAAAGAAAAGCAATTATAAGCATGAGCTTTGGAGTCAAGCCAAACTGGATCCAAACCTCAGCTCTGCAACTTACTAGCTGTGTGGCCTCAGGCAAATTGCTTAACTGTTCTGAAATCTTAGTGCTCTTGTTGAGAGAGAGAGAGAGAAAGAGAGGAAATTAAGGGAGCAGATGTATGTAATGTGCTGAGCCCACTCCCTTATACCCAGTAGGTGCTTAAAAAATCGTAGCTATGTACACTTTGAGGTACCATACACCCACTGAGGATACTCAGCATTTCTTCTTCGGCAGCAAGTACTTAAATGACCTGTTTGCTCTACTGGTCCCTCCCTGTCCGATGGTGGCGTGTGTTGGGTCCATCTCCACACACTTCCTAAAGGCTGGTGTCTGGACCTCGGTCCCTAGGTGCACTCTCCTTCCCAGGTTTGTTCTTTTCCCTTCTCCAGTTGTTTTGCATTCTTTTGGCCTCTAAAGCTTCCACCGACACTTCCTCTGGGCCCTTGCCTGGTCCAAAGCTTCTTCTGGGTCTCAACATGATGGCTTCCCGCAGCGTCCTCTTTGGCCCTGCTTCATTTCCTTTGTGATGGCCCAGTGGTTTGCTGCCGTCCCAGGAGATCTGCTGGTGCCCCCTGGACCGCACCCCCCCAGCCTCGGCACCAAGGCCGTGCTGCTAGTTAGGGTGAGAGTTAGCCACAGCGGTGGCCTCCAGCTGGCCACAGCTGCCCACCGTCCTTTATAAACGCCCTGCTCTTTCCTTGGCTCGCTCTCTCCTTTTCCTGGGTCAGCAGTCTGAGGTTTGCTCTGTCTTGAGGTGGTTTCGAGAACTCAATAGTCAGACCCTACATCCCCGGGGGGCACTGTCTTGGTTTTACAGCTTGGCCAGTTCTGGAATTAGGGTGCTAGCTGGGAAACCATATTCTTCCCCCACAGCCTGCCCCCCCCCCCGAGGCTCACCTTGCTCCCGAAACAGGGCACTAAACACAGTGCTCCGATGTTCACCCTCTCTTACCCGGCACCCCGTGTTTCTGTCTTGTCTCATTCGGCTCTATAGTAGCTCTCTGATCTTGCATTTCCGTGGAATGTCTGCGCATGCCCCCCCACCCCCCCATCTGCTACCCTTTCTCTCCTATTTACCAGGATTCTGTTAACACAGACTTCTCACTTTGCTTCTTTGATTTTTTTTCTTTTTTTTTTTTTTTTAGTGATTTCTGTTTCATTCCATCACCTTTACCACTTCTCTCTCTGCTTTTCATTACGGTTGACCTTTGGACAACACAGTTTGAACTGCGCAGGGTCCCCTATGTGTGGATTTTTTTTACAGTGCAGCACTGTATCTTCTCTTCCTTAGGATTTTTAAATCACATTTTCTTCTCTCTAGCTTACTTTATTGTAAGAATACAGTATAGAATACATCTGTGTGTGAATGGGCTATTCATGTAAGGCTTCTGGTCAACAGTGGGCTATTAGTAGTTAACTGGGAAGCGAAGAGTGACAGGTGGATCTACTGCGTGGGGGATCGTGCCCTGAAGCCCCATGTGGTTCGAGGGGAACCTGTATTTACTTCTGCAAATGAGATTTCCTCTTTGGCTTCTTAAGACTTTTTGCCCTTATTTTCTGTGAGAGACTGTTTCGTATCGTCTTTCCAGGTGCCCTGGCCCCGCTTGGCTTATGAAAGGTGAGCCAGACTCCCTCTCTCTTAATCACTATTGTTGGACTAGTAATTCCCTCCTGACCCGATGAGACTTTGTGTATCTCTCGTGCCCTCTCCCCAGGGGAACACATCCCACACCCATCTCTCTGGAGGCTCCGTCCATCCATATGGGTAGCAGCTACTATTCCTGTTTTGAAATTAGGAAGACGAGACTTAGCCAGGAGGACACTAAAAGGGAATTAACTCCTCAAGCTCATGTGGCTGGGAAGGCAAGACCTGGGGAGAGAAGGCGCGCCAAGGAATTCCCAGAGCATTACTTCCTTGCCCTACTGCCCCCCCCCCCGGACGTAATCACCGGGCAGGTAGCCAGTGCAAGGGTGAGCGCTGGATCTTGGCTCTCAGGAAGTGATGACAAAATCCCTCTTGGTGTGAGCCTAGGACTCCGTCGTACCGGTCCGTTGGGTTAATGTTTCAGAATGGCAGATGAATCACCAACTTTCTATTTATTTTTCGGGCGTCAGCCACAGCGATTCTGGGAGCAAGATTCAGCAACACTTTCCCTCGTATATTAGATACAGGGCATGCAGTATCTTTCCACTGGGTTTCTGGTTTGGATGTACTTTTAGTTAAGCGTCTGTGCTCTCTTTGGATGAGCAGTCCACTTACGAGGCCAGACTCCATCATTCCAGACCAGGCGGTGGGTGCGCGTGTGCACGAGCGTGCATGCTCAAAGGTGGGCTTTGCTGTCGCCCAAGCTCAAAACTCAACCTCTGTTGCTGGGCAGGAGACAGCATCTCTCCTCTCCTTTCTTTAGAAATGTCACCGAGACTTTCTTTTTCCATGCTGGAGGCATGCTGGAGGATGGGCTGTGTCTCCCTCCGTAACCGTCTTCGCCCCCGCGCAGGACAAGGCGCGTCTAGACTGGCTGGGTCATTATTTTACTGTGCCTCAGGATCAAGACCCAAGTTGGCTGCTTCTTCTCTGATTCCCACCCTCAAGCTCAGTGATTGCTCAGTCAGAGGATCAGCAGAGAGCACACTGGGTCCTGGATTTTAGCTGGGTTCATGGCTTCTCAGAAAAAAGCTACCTTTCCTAGCTTTCCTTGGAGTAAGTATGGCTCCTTGACTATGTCCTGGCTTATGAGATGGCAGCGGAAAAATCATGGGATGCTTTCTGGAAGACTCCTTTAAAACGGGAGAATCTGGTCCTTCTCCTTTCCTTCCATCTTGCTGCTTGGAAGGCAGATCTGGTAGCCTGATCTCAAGCTGTCATCTGGGAACAGGAGAAATCCCGTCCTCGGAATGAGAGAGCCTTCATGCTACCCTGAGTTACGTACCTCTGGATTTATTTCACGTGAGACAGAGATAAACTTCTGTCTTGCGTAAGCCATTGTTAGTTGTGTCTCCTGTTCCTTTCCGTCCAACCTAATCCTAATTGACAGCATTAAATATGGGTAAGAAGTAAGGTCAATAAATGTTTGTTGAATTGACAGGTGAGTTCCAGAGAGAAGCCTGGCTTAACTTTCTCCATCTCTGCAGGTATTGGTGAAAGAACCTTGGGTTTTCACGAGAAAATGTCCTGAAACCCTGAAATGACTTCTTGTGTCTTAGGTGTGGGCAGGCTTGCCTCCAGAAAATGGGTTGTGCCTGGAACACGGTTCTCAGGGCTTCATCAGCCTTCCTTCTCCAGCCACAGGGTGACAAACCAAACGGGGCAGAGCCAGCCTTTGGCTCTGAACATGGGCATCTGCATCAGGTTTGCCCCGCTGAGCTCTAAGCCGGTGAGCCGAGGAGGCCTGAGATCGCCCAGAAGGATCAGTGAGGTGAACTGATTACCTCTTCTGCTATGCTCGTTGCTGTAACTGGCACGCTTTGAAATTGATGGTTTCCTGGTTGTTGTTGTTTTTTTTTTCCTTTTAATTTGTTCCTCCCTTTGCTTTTTCTGGATTAATTTTTTCATCATGAAATATTTCAAAGATTAGACAAGAATAGAAAAGAGCATAATGAATACCTATTTACCCACCATTAAGCTTTATCAAATCTTAACATTGTGTCATATTTGTATCAGCTCTCATTTAAAGAAGTAAAACATTACAGATATAATTGAAGCTCCCTATACATTCCACCCTCCTTTCCAGTCTTCTCTCTCTTCCTCAGAGGTAACTATTACCATGAATTCACTGTTAATCATTTCCATGTATATCTTTACACGGTTACTACATATTTATGCAGCCATTAATACAATATAGCATTATTCAGTAGGGGCTTAAATTTTATATATAAATTGTAGCATACTCCACTTATCATTGGGTTCTCCATTGAATAATTATACCATAATGTATTTCTCCATTTTCCTGTTGATAAATATTTAGGATAGCTCCTTTTTTTTTTTTTTTTCTTTTTCTTAACCCAGACGGTACTCCTGTCCTTGTCGCCTGGGACACTTGAGAGTTTCTTTAGGGCAAGTTCTTTAGAGCAGCTATGCCCCATAGATCAAATCTGACTGCCACCTGTTTTTGTAGGGGGCCGTGAATTAAGGATGGTTTTTAGTTTTCCTTATTTTTAATTTTCATTTAAAAAAATTGCAGTATGACATACATCACATGAAATTTGCCATTTTAATCATTTTCAGTAAAGTTTAGTGGCATTGGGCACATTCACATTGTTGTGTAACAACCACCACTATCCAATTCTAGAACTTTTTCGTCTTCCCAAACTGAAGCTGTGTCCATTCCACAATAATCCTTGATTCCCCACACCACCAATCTACTTTCTGTCTGTGAATTCAACTACACTGGGCACCTCATATGAGTGGAATCCTACAGTATTTGTCCTTTTGTGTTTGGCTTATTTCACTTAGCATAATGTTTCCAAGGTTCACTCACATCGTAGCATGTGTTGGAATTTGCTTCCTTTTAGGACTCAGTAATATTCCATTGTATGTATACCTATGTATACACCACATTTTGTTTATTCATTCAACCGTGGATGGATGGTTTTTACATTTTTAATGGCTAAAAAAAAAGCATATTTTGTGACGCATGAAAGTTATATGAAATTCACATTCCAGTGTTCATAAAAAGTTTCATTGGAACACAGCCACCGGCATTCATTATTGTGTAAGTCTGCTTTCCTGCAAAAATGACAGAATGGAGTAGTTGTGACAGAGACAGCATAGCCTAAAAAGCCTAAAATACTTACTCTCTGGACCTTTCAGAAACAGTTTCTGACCCTTGTTCTATGGTATGTAATCACCTAGAGGGAGAAAGGTGAATGGTGAGGGATGTATTTGTACCTTCTGCTTTACTGGATGTCATGAAATTGCTCTTCAAAGTGGTAGAAACAAGCAGCTTTCTATCAACTGGTTTTTTTTTTTCTTTCTCCTCCTCCTCCTCCTCCTTCTTTAAGTAACCAGACTCTTTCTTTAAATGAAAGCACTGGAAGGGCTCTTAAAAAGCATTGTGTGGTTAGTGATTCAAACAACTTTGAAATGTCAGTGGCTTATCAGAAGTATTTATTTTGGGCTTACAGTCCCGCCTGTTGGTTAGGGTTCGGCTGATCTATGGTGAGCTCAGCTCAGCCTGGCTCCAGGCTGTGGGTTGGGTCCAGGTCTACTCCACCTGCTTCCTCGGGCTGGTAGCTCACTGGGGCACATTTTTCTCATGCAGAAAAGAAGGAGTTCTAGAGAGTAGGTCCCATGGCACAAGCGCTTTCAAGTCTTTGCTTGAGTCATGCAAGCATCCCATGGATCCAAGCATAGGTAAGCCCAGAGTCAAGGGCTGGGGATCTGTACTCTGTCCGCCGCGAAACCATGGTAAGAGTGTAGCTGTACCATGCTTCCACAGGGGAGCGAAGAGCTGAGACCGATAACTAATCTACCGCAGGCATCGACCTTTTTTAGCTTTGGAACTTTTCTTCAAACAAATCCTTATGTGGAATTTTAATTTGTAATATAGACAGGAGGGAAGTTCTTCTGATAGAAATGTTGGAGAGGATGTGGAGAAAGGGGATCCCTCCTACACTGTTGGTGGGAATGCAAGTTGGTACAGCCACTCTGGAAAACAGTGTGGAGGTCCCTTAAAAAGTTAAAAATTGAGCTACCCTATGATCCAGCAATTGCACTACTGGGTATTTACCCCAAAGATACAGACATAGTGAAGAGAAGGGTCATATGTACCCCAATGTTCATAGCAGCATTGTCCACAATAGCTAAATCATAGAAGGAGCTGAGATGCCCTTCAACAGGTGACTGGATAAAGAAGATGTGGTCCATATATACAATGGAATATTACTCAGCCGTCAGAAAGAATGATTACCCAACATTTGCAGCAACATGGATGGGACTGGAGGAGGTTATGCAAAGTGAAATAAGTCAAGCAGAGAAAGACAATTATCATAGTTTCACTCATTTATGGAACATAAGAAATAGCAGGAAGATCGGTAGGAGAAGGAAGGGAAGAATGAAGGGGGGTAAATAGAAGGGGGACTGAACCATGAGAGACTGTGGACTCTGGGAAACAAACTGAGCGCTTCAGAGGGGAAGGGGGGTGGGGGATTGGGATAGGCTGGTGATGAATATTAATGAGGGCACGTATTGCATGGAGCACTGGGTGTGATACGCAAACAATGAATCATGGAACACTACATCAAAAACTAAGGATATACTGTATGGTGACTAACATAACGTAACAAAAAATCATTATATATAAAAAAAGAAGTGGAATGGCAGAACTCTGCCCTCTGCTCCCCCACAGGGCCTCCCGGGATGTCTCTGCAGAGTGTCCTATGCTCCATGGACTATCATTTGACAGCCACTCCTCTCCTAGGAGCTTTCATGGAGCACTTTGTCCTACAGGAGTCAGGGGTCTGAGGTCATGCTTAAGGAGGTGCACACCCAAGGGGCACCTGGGGTGGCTCAGTTGGTGAAGCATCCGACTCTTGATTTCAGCTCAGGTCACGATCTCAGGGTCGTGAGATCGAGCCCCACAGGGCATGGAGCCTGCTTAACAGTCTCTTTCACAGTTTCGGCAGTGCCTTTTGGGCAAGCAGCCTGGTTGCTGTTTCTAGAACTGAGCCACAGGCCAGCTCCTTCCCATGTGGCCTCTGCATGCCTTTGCTCTTTCATTGGCTGCACGAGAAGCCCATGCAGGAGCGTTGAGCCGCTCAGGTGATAGGCCAGACCACACACCTCACAGGCTTGCAGGATCACTGTCTGTGGGTTTCAGGTCCCTGCATCGGGCCAGACCAGGAAGCAAGGTCCAGCCTCCCCCTCCTCTGGCCATGCAGCAGCGAGGACAAGCCCCGAGGGCACTTATTGCCAGGCCTACTTGTTGTGATAGCAGCCGTCTCTACCTCTCGCAGGCACTGGCCCCAAAGCTCAGCCACCAGATCATCTCCCCATTGGACATTTCCCATCAGATTTCTCCTACAACATCCTTGTCCTTTACAACTTGGCAGTGTCTGTATTTTTGTTCTTGGTCCCTAATTATACTTAGTGATTTTGTAAAGACTACCCTGAGAAGTCACTAGAAGGGCAGTGGCACCTGCTCTTATTCCTCCAGGCAGGTGGAGGCAAGAAGGGGGTGAGCAGATCTGGTGTCTACTGGGGCTTTGTCTTACACTCACTCATTCGCGTGTACTTATCTAGCATCTGTTGTGGACCAGCATCTGGGTGAGGCAGTGAGAAGATAGCGAGAAACAGGAAAATAGGGCCAGGTACCTGTCGTCTTCCCAACCCGCTTGCTGGGGAAGTCTTGTGCAGATGGACAGGTTTTCCAGGATGTACACCTCGCATCGGCTGGTTGCTTAGACGTGCTGCTGCCGTGCCCTTCTCCCGGCCAGGGCAGCTCTCCTGACTGCCGCGACTTTCAGCCTTGAGCTTGCTTCACTATTTGAACCCAGTGCCTGCCGTGAGCTTTTAGGGCTGACTTCCTCAGAGACCAGCCCTGGAGCTGAAATTCTCCCCCTACCCAGCCCTGCCTTGGCTTGTCCTCAACCCCTTGCCCTAGACTAGAAGGAAGGGAGTGCTTTTAAAGCGGGGTGTTGAATTCTTCTGATGATATAATTAAATAAAAGCTTCTGGAACAACTCCATTACCTCTGAATAAATGAGCTTCCTTTGATGAGGAAACTGAGTGATAACTAAGCTACTTTTTCTGGAGAAAGGATTGATCGGGAGAGGAGCAAGCTTCCATTTCTTACTTAGAATGTTTAAGGCTGGCTCAGTCGGGAGAACACCGACTCTTGATCTTGGGGCCATGAGTTCAAGCCCCACGTCGGGTGTAGAGATTACTTAAAAAAAAGAAAAAAAGAATGTTTAAGGAACAAGAACTGGATAGCTGCTGCCTGCTTTTTCTCGGAGTGCCCACTGTCCCCCTCTGTCTATCTCCTCTGTCTTCCTGTCTTCCTGTCTGTCTCTTCTGCCAAGCCTGACTCTTTCCACACTCCCAGCAACAGAATTACGTACCCAGGAGCTCGCAGACATGCCCTTCAGCCCCACGGGCTCTGTGTTTGTTTGCTGGGCTCTGTTTCAAGCAGTGTGCAGTCTGAGTGCCGTCGCTGCCCTGCATGTGGGAGCCTTCCCAAGACGCTGGTGATCTGGGTTTAGGTTCAGTGGAGCGGCATAGGCTCTGATCACTTCTTGGGGGCGGTGTCTCCTTGTAGTTTGGATGTTTGGTTTTTGACGTTTAGCCACGGGACTTGGCATTTCACAACGTTCGGTCTCTGTGCGGCTTAACTCATCTACACCCTTGTTGACCCTGAATCAATAAAAGATGGTCTTGACTTAACCGTGGGGTAGAATCTGCTCTGCAGGATTGCCTTTCTTTACTTAGGCTCAGGGGTAGGACAATGCCTCCCCTCCTCTGTTATTCAAGTATAGTTAGTTTCAAATGCACAATGATTCAACAATTTTGTACACTACTCAGTCCTCATCAATGCCTTCCCCACTTTATTTATTTATTTTAAAGAAGATTTTATTTATTTATTTAAGAGAGAGAGCGCACAAGCTGCGGGGAACGGCAGAGGGAGAGGGAGAGGGAGAAGCAGACTCCTTGCTCAGCAGGGAGCCCGATGCGGGGCTCTATCCCAGGACCCTGGGATCATGCCCTGAGCTGAAGGCAGACGCTTAACTGACTGAGCCCCCCAGGTGCCCCACCTACCCCACTTTAAATGGTCAAGGACAGTCATCTTAACATCTCTGACTCGCAGGCTCTCGGGCATGCAGCAGAGGGAGGGAGAAGATACCAGGGTTTTAAAAACACAATGGTATCCTCTCCATCCTTCAGATCTTCACCTGATTAAATGCCCAATGTTAGCTTTTCCATATGTAAATGGATGTGAGTGTGTGTGTATCGGTGGGAGCATAGCACAGGCCACCAAACATCTTTCTCCTGGAACCACAGAGGATTTGATAATGTTTGTGATTTCTCATTAAAATCTTAAATAACAATGTAAGTGAGCCCAGGCAGGGAGTCCATTGACTGGGACCCATGACTGCTTAGCATGTAATAACAAGAGGTAACATTTATTAGGCACTTAGTGGATGCTTTCCCTCATATGAAATTCACAAGCCTCCTACATTGACTTGCATTATCATCATCCTTACTGTCAATTAGGTCAGTCAGGTGGTATTGGCAGGGGAGGGACTTGAATTCAGGTCAGACTTGACATCAAAGCTCTGTAGCCTCCACTCTACTGACGGAGCAGTTGAAATGATCTTCCATTGGACACTTGTTTTTTTTTTTTCTGGCAGAAACGTTTCTCTTAGGATGTGTCAGAGGCCCGAATTCAGGCCCGTGTATCTCCAAAGTCCAAGATCTTTCCATCTCACAAGGTTGCCTGCAAAGTCCAAGATTCATAGCTGCCTCTTGGAAAGTTTTGAAAAATATGATTTTCTTGTCTCAAAGGTTCCCTCTGGCCTGGAGGCTGCTGAATGAGAACATTTTTAGGAAATCACGGTTCCCTTGAACTTCTTCCCCTGCTGATCTATTGTGATGGCTATTTTCTCAAAGACAAACATTTATTAGGCACCAACAATGTGTAAGGTTATTTCCCTTTTCTCCTCACACCAACGTAGGAATTGGTGAAGTAGGGATAATGATTCCCATATTATCGTTGAAGAAATGGAGATGAGGACGCTCTCCTTTCCGCTTATGGAGGCTCAAAACAGCAGCAGGCCAGTCACCAGGTGGGAGATTAGGAAGCCTCTCTGGAGGATGGTAACGTTAGGAGGGGCCACATGGATCATCAGGCCAAACCGAAGTATCTCATTTCGCAGGTCCGGAAACTGAGTGCAGCCTGGGGATGAAATGGCTCGTCCGGCAGCACGCAGAAGACGGGAGCCCAGGGGGAGCCAGACCGAGACTGCTCTATGCTGTATAGAAGGGTATTTTGACCTCAGCACTATGGACATTGTGGGCTGAATAATTCTCTGTTTCACGGGGCTGCCTTGTGCACTGAAAGACGTTTAACAAAATCCCCGGCTTCCGCTCGCTAAATGCCGGTAGCATTCCTCTCCCCAGTAGTGGTCATCAAAAATGTCTTCAGTCATTACTAAGTGTCTCCTTGGGGGCAAGTCCACCCCCAGTGGAGGGCCACCCACTGAATGCAAGAACCTGGAGCTCAGCTCTTCCCTTGCAGTCTGGGAGAGAAATTGTTTTGGGTGTAAGGAGACAAAATCTTTCCTCCCAACCCAACATCTTGGCGCCTTTGGAGAGCTCTCCTGGGGTCTCTGACCTCAACCCAGAGAGAACAGCTCTTGGAGAGGTGCAGGGCAGATGCCGGAGGGAACACAGCTTGAAAACCGCATCTTCTGAGCGGTATATATCATTATCCCCATCCCCCAGATGAAGATGTAGGTGAACACCTCCAAAGAACCAAACACGGTTTCTCTTCCATGCATCATAAGGAGCCCCACACGACACTCAGGCTAGCTGTCCCCGGTTCCTGCTCTGGGCCCATGAGCAGTAATGTCAGGGGCTCCTTTCGTGTGTTCTTCATCAATCACAATAGGGGTGTATACTATGGAGTTATGCTCTGGAAGGTTAGATCTGGTCTCTGCCCTGACTCTTACTTGCTGTGGGCTCTGGAGCACTTGGCTTTCCCTTTGGGGATTGCTGTCCTCACACTGATAAAATGAGCATGTCAGACTATCCCAGTGAGAAGCAGTCTCCTTGCTGTCCCATCAACTTCCTCACATCCCCAATCTCGAGACTCGAATGGGGCAATAAAAGTGTTTATAGGTTGAATTAATTTTAATTAAAAATGAGAGTAGAGGTGCCGGAGTGGCTCAGTCAGTTAAGCGTCTACTTTTGGTTCAGGTCATGATCTTGAGGTCCTGGGATGGAGCCCTGCTTTGGGCTCCCTGCTCAGCGGGGAGTCTGCTTCTCTCCCTCTCCCTCTATTCACTGCTCGTGCTCTGTCTCTATCTCGAATAAATAAATAAATATGGAAAAAAATGAGAGTAGCTTTATTGAGTCCTATGGAGGAATATGTATATTCCTAAAACTCAGATTAACCTGTTTCATTGACAGGAAAGATGTTAATAAAAATGACTTTTTTAAGCCACTAAAATGTTAGTAAATGGGCCTTTTTGAAGAGCAGTAACATGGAAGCAGGTTTCAAACCATTTATCTTAAAAATTGCACGTGAGCCATATGGCCAAATGGGACAGGTCACAGGTTAAGCATTACTGGGAGTGGTCTCAACACTCTCAGGGGTCTGATGTATTTACTGTTTTTGTGCGAGGATAGCGCCCCCTGGTGTAAATCCTTTAGCTCCACCAAAGCTGACAGTTGTCCAGTTGCCCCTGCAGAAAAGGGTGGAGGGAGCTTTGGGACAAGACCAAAGTGGTTTATTAAGAGAATAACCAGAGAGGGGTGCCTGGGTGGCTCAGTCAGTTAAGCATCTGCCTTTGGCTCAGGTCATGATCCTGGGTCCTGGGATCGAGCTGCGTGTGTCCAGCGGGGAGCCTGCTTCTCCGTTTCCCTCTCCCTCTGTTGCTGCCCCTGCTTATGCTTTCTCTGTCAAACAAATAAATATTAAAAAAAAAAAAAGAGAGAGAGAGAGTAACCAGAGAATCACAATTTTTGGAAGCTTTCAGGAGGCAGTGATGAGGTCTTTTGCAATCAAAGACCTTGGGGTTTGGAGCCAGACTTGGTTTTCGAATCCCTGCTTCAAGGCTGTATGCACTTGGGTAAGATACTTCTTTCAGTCCCATTTTCTGTATCTGTGAAACTGAGATGATTAATCCCCACCTCTCAGGGTTGTTTTAGGAATGAATAAGGGAAGTGGGGGTTGGAGGAGTGATTGGAGATGAAGCTGGGAAGATAGAGGCGGATCATGCAGCATTTAGGTACCATGGCCAAGAGTTTGAACTTGACTCTAAGAGCAAGGGCGCCAGTGGACGCCCACAGGCAAAAGTGACAGGATAGCACTGGTGCGTCGGGAAGATAACTGTTGGCAACGAAGGCTGACTTTGGTGGTGGTGACGGAGCTGGAATGGGAAGACGTTTGGGAAGCGGAACGATGGAATATGGAGGGTATTGGGATGGGAGGGGAGAGGGTACTGTCAGAAATGGCAACGTGCGTGTGTACAGCTGTTAAGGTGCTTTCCCATAAGCCTTCTTACCTGATTCTCACAATAGTTTCATGAGCAAGATACTATAATCATTCTCATCTCTTTTGCAGGGAAACTGATAGGGAGGTTAAGCCAAAGGCTGTACGGCCCGTGAGAGGCAAAATCAGAACACGGGCCATCGTTTCCCAACTCTGCCTCTACCTCTGAGGTCCCACTGCCTCTCAAGAGTCCATGTGCGGTCCCTGCAGAATGGGAGGCAGTCTGGGTCCAGGGTAAGATGTGTGCCGGGCCCCCAGCTTCCACAATCTCCCTGGTTGCTAGGAGTCTCTGATAATTAGAGTCCCCAGGTTGCTAGGAGACCTGGGTTGCTAAGAGTCTCAGTTTATTATAGGTCTTGGGTTGTTCGAAGCCCCAGGTTATTCAGTTTTGCAGTTTATGAAAGGCTTCCTGGTTCTCCAAGGGCTCAAGTTATTAGAGCCATCAGTTATTCGGGGCCCCGAGCTCCTAGGGCTCTAGGCTCTTGAAGCCATCAGGTTGTTGCCCTACCCTGGTCGCTAGGAATCTCAGGATTTGAGAGGCCTTGGCTTTGTAGAGGCTTTAAGCTTTTGAAGGTGTCAGCTTGGTTGAAGCCTCGCTTTTCAACATCTCCAGCTTGTGCCGGGTCCCAAATCGCTAAGGATGTGCCTGCACAATTGTAGGTCCCACGGCTCCCCAACATCACGGGCTGGGCGTGCAGATGTCTTCCTCCCATTCAGCCTCTCTCTGGCTGGTCAGAGAGTGTAACTGAAGCTTTAGGTTTTCCCGAGGGGCTTCATCCTGTGTGACCTCCTTCAGCCCCCATGGCTGCACGGACCCGACTCATTGAGCTTGGGGTCCTAACCACTCAGATACTGGTTGGAAGGCCTTTCGAGCAGAAACCTGGTGCACTTTCTAAATAACCCAGGTGTGGGGGCACAGTTGGGTTATGTTTATGTTCTGACATTCACCCGCTAGCTAGTCAGTTTCAAATAATCTTAAATAAGACTTTGTGAAAAATTCCAGGGTTGATTGCCCCTTATTTCCCATTATTTTATTAGATCAGTCAGAACAGTAAAACCAGCCTGTGCATTTTGCCTTTTAAAAAATCTTTTTATTATCGAATAATTACAGACTCCCAGGAAGTTGCAAAACGAGTAGAGAGATCCCTTGTACCCTTCGTTTCGTTTCCCCCGATGGTTGCATCTTATATAACCGTAGTGTACCATCAAAATCAGGACATCGACATGGCTGCCGTGTGCCTGCCTAGTCCTCTGGTGCTTTATAACATGTATATTTGTGTACCCACCACTCCCGTCGAGAGAGAGACCGGTCCCTTCACAGAATCTCCCTTGTGCGGTCTCTTTATAGTGATATTCATCTCTCTTCCTCCCCAACCAGTGTGTTTTTAAATGTATTCCCTCATGCCTTCTGTGTGCCTCACCCATTGCGAGTTAAGGAAATACAGAGATAAATATAACCTACTCCTTGCTCGGGAAGAGCTCACAAACAGGGCTCTAGTCACGTACACTGTAAATTCCGGTGTAAGGCGGTAGGTAGTCCTATGATAAAAAAAGTTGCTGGGGCAAGAAAATGGATCGGAGGGTTCAGGAGGCCATGTGCGCTGCATTAACGCTCCCTGCAAAGGTTTCGATGCTGGGCTGAGTTTGAAGGATGCAATGGAGTTATCTGGTGCCCAGTGGGGAGAGATTTGGGGTAGATAAATTTGGGGGAAGTGTTGGTGGTTCAGGACTGTGGAAATTCCCAGGTGGTGTTGCGGGGGGGACGTACAGGGAACTGAGCCTGCAGATGTGGCGAGAGGTCAGATTGTCCAGCACCATCTGGCTGCTGCCCTAATTCCCAGGAGGGTCACACAGGCACAGAGACCAGTCAGGAGATCACTGCCATCCCAGATCACATAGGCCGAGCGGCGGGAACAGAGACGGAGAGCCATTTTGATCTCGGAAGCACAGCAGGATGGGGAGGGAGAGCATGACGGGAATGAACAGACACTTTTTCTTCGAAGACGAATGTCTTCCCCTCTTCTTTGGGTTATCTTGGTTTCCCTGGGAGCAAATCCCTGGGATAGAAGTCCAAGAAGATGAATGCTAGTAGAGTAATTCCCTGCTTATCCAGAGATCTCGTGACTTCAGTCACGGGCCAACATAGCACAAAGTTGGATGAGGAAAAAGCCTCTGATTAGTAAAAACAAGCTCGAGCTTTTACTTTGCAATATCCTTCGGTGCTTTCATTCAGAGCACTTTTTGACAATTCAAGTGCACTTCTCAAAAGAATGGTTCCCTGGTCTCCTCTCCAAAATAATAGTAATTCAGAGCTACCTTTTTATGGCGTCTGCCTGGTGCCAGGTTCTGTGTAAGATGCTTTGCATGCATATACTGAGGGGCAGCAAGGCTCGGCGCTCTGCCAAGCCAGGTCACAGAGCTGGTGAGTTTTGTAATCTTAGAGCCCTAGCCCAGGTCTGGCTGCTCTCAGCCAACTGCCCTGTGCTGTAGCAGCCACAGATCATAGAAGGGGTGGGGACAATGCCAGCCAGTAGTGGCACCAGGGCGAGGGAGGGAATGCCGTGGACTGAGGGGCTGCACGACCGTTCAGTGGGTTTCTGGCAACTTCGCATGAGGAGGACATCAGCTAGGGTTCTCCAGAGGAGCAGAACGAGTGGGATGTGTATACTTGTATCTATACCTCTCTAAGAAAGTTTGGTTACAACAGTGACACCCCCCACCCACACACATACACACACATCTTAGAAAAGTAACGATAAAGCTCATGCAATTATGGAGGCATGCAAGTCCCAAGATCCGTGGGGTGAGTTGGTCGGCTGAAGACCCAAGAGAACCGTGATGGATCTCCAGTCCAAAGGCTGGCAGGCTTGAGGTGCAGGAAGAGCTGATGTTTCAGTTTGATTTCACAGGCAGGAAAAAAGCTCTTGTCTGTGTTTGAACATAGGCAGGGGGAATTCCTTCTTATTCAGGAAGCATCAACTCTTTTGCTCTAGTCAGACCTTCCACTGTTTGGATGAGGCCCACCCACATTGGGGAGATCAATCCGCTTTGCTCAGTCTATCTGATTTAGATGCTAATTTCATCTAATGCACAGTACAGAAAATACAGAGGACAATATTGTAGCTTAATACTCAAACTTGTGAGACGCCTGGGTGGGTCAGTTCGATTAAGCGTCTGCCTTTGGTTCAGGATCCGGGGTCCTGGGATCGAGTCCCGCGTTGGGCTCCTTGCTTGGCGGGGAGCCTGCTTCTCCCTCTGCCTGCTGGTGCTCACTCTCTCTCTCTCTGACAAATAAAATCTTTAAAAAAATACTCAAACTTGCTAGGAGACTAGAACTCAATTATTCCAGCCACTAACAATAAATATATACCAGAGTAGAGGTGCTAATTATCGCCACAATGACAATCATATTACAATACATAGATGTGCAAAATTAACACACTGTACACCTTAAGTTTATACATTATATGTCAAATATATTTCAATGAAAAAATGTTAATCTCTTCCAGAAACACCCTCACAGAAACACAGATAATGTTTGACCGAATAGCTGGGCACCCTTCAGCCCAGACAAGTGGACACACAAAATTAACCATTACAAGAAGGAAGACAGAATAATAAAGGAGACAGAAAACTAAAAGAATATGCTGCTGGGAGACTAGTTAGTGTAGGCTTAGTGACTTTGCGTGCCTCAGACCTCCCGATAACTGGGTCTTGCTTCGTATTGTGATCAATGGTGGAAATAACAGAGACAGAACTTATGGACAAAGGGTGAATTCTGCTTTGATGCAGGAAGTTTGGCGCGGAGCAGGTGAACAGGGCTTTCTCTAGAGGCTCCAGGCTCTCCCTAGCTGTGGCCAGAGGAGGACTTGTTTTTCCACGGTCCAAGCCATCCCTGGCACAGTCCTTGGATTGGCTTTAGCGCTCTCCTTGATGGAGTCCCCTGGGCTACAGTTCTTCTGAATTAACTGGGTGATTTTCATTCATTTCTTCATTCCTTTACATAGCATTTAAAAAAATCTTGAGAAGGGGATCATAGACACGAGGGACTCGTCAGGCAGCTCCCAGTCTGCAGGGAACGAAGGAGAAAGAAGGCACTGATGTCACGTGATGGGAGGCTGAGATGACAGATCAGCTTCAGATGCTGTGCAAGGATGTGGGGGGCTCCTAACTCAGGCGGAGCAGGGGAGTCCGGGAGAGGAAAGCCAGCTCCAGTGATGCTTTCAGGAGGGCTAGGAGCCAGCCAGGGAGCTGGACAGAAAGGGCATGTTTGACAGAGGGAATTACGTAGCGCATAGCACATGTGACATGGACACAGAGCATTGTCACACATAGAGGGATCTATAAAAAGTTTGGTTAGAACTGTGGTTCTCAGCCCGGGTGGCACTTTGGGATCACCTGGAAGCACTAAAAGATACCGATGTCCGAGCCCCGTCCCCGGAGATTTTGATGTGATTGGCCTGGGATGGGGATCAGTATTTTCTCTAATGTGCCGTCAGGGCTGAGAAGCTGCTGCTGGAGAATTTAAACCTTCAGGGAGCCAGCAGAGGGTCTCTGCTAGGATATGGTCAAGAATCTGAGCTGCCTTTGGGGAAACAGGAAAGACGCGTGCGGAGCTCAGTGGAGAAATAAAGACCCGCCAATCCCCAACTGGGGCCTTATCCTGCCCTCATAACTGTTCCTTTTGAGCTGCTGTCTCTTATTCACCATTTAAAAGTGAAAGTCAAGCGGGAAATAACAAAACATACAATAAAATAAAATAAGCTGAAAGATTACTCAATAAAAAGGAGCGATAAAATAGTAAAAGCAGGCCGATACCATAAAAACCCCCAAACTCAACCACACAGAATCACCACCAAGGGCCAGACAATAAAAACGACAGCTAAAATGTACTGAACCAAGTGGCACACATCTTCATGCCTTGGGAAAGCGAAGGAGGATTATTTCCATTTTACAGAGGAGCAAAATGAGGCTTGGGGGAGATTAAAGACCGTGGTTCCAGCGGGCAGGGCAGGGTAAATGGCCAGTCAGGGGCAGAGCAAGACGTCGAACTAGGTTGTATCTAACCCAAGTCTAGGGCTCTGAAGGCTCAAGCCTGTGCACGTTGGAGGCATCTGGGGAGCTCTGAACAAATACTGATGCCAAAGAGACTTTTCTCCAAAGAGGACATGCAAATGGTCAACAGGTATAGGAAAACAAAAATGCTTACTGCCACTAATCACCAAAGAGACGCTAATCAAAACCACAAGGACCAACAACACCTCGTCTCTGTCAGGATGGGATTATCGAAAAAAAACAAAAGACCACAAGCGTTGGCGAGAACATAGAGACATTGGAACGCCGGTAAACTGTTGGTGGGAATGCAAAATGGGGCAGGCACTGTGGAAAACATTAAAAATAAGACTATCCTATGATTTAGAAATCTCACTTCTGGGTATTTATCCAAAATAATTGAAGTCAGGATTGGAAAGAGATATTAGCACTCCATGTCCCCTGCCGCATTATTCACAATAGCTGAGATGGGGGAGCAACCTCCGTGTTCGTGGACAGATGAATGGCGACAGCAGACGTGACGCATTCCCACGATGGAACACCAGTTAGCCCTAAGAAAGAAGGAAATTCTGTACGTGCAACAACAAGGCTGAACCCGGAGGCCATTACGCCGAGTGAAATGAACTGGCCGCAGAAAGATAAAGACTCCGTGATTCTTCTTATAAGAGGCGCCTACAGTCGTCAAATTCGTCGACACGGAGAGGAACGGTGGCTGCCAGCAGCTGGGGAGGGAGAAACGGGGAATTATTAATTGATAGGCATAAAGTTTTCAGTTAAGCCAGATGAATAAGCTGGAGAGATTGTCTGTACAACATTGCGCCGAGGGTCCAGAGCGCTCTGCTCGGCCCTCGCAGATGTGCCGACAGTAGACCTCATGTCCAGGGTTCATACCACAATTAAAAAAAAAAAAAAAAGAAATCCTAAGATCTGGGCCAACCCTTGATTCTCAACTGGTCAGTCTGGGCTGGGGCCCAGGCAGACAGTGCGAGAAGGTGCCTCTCCACACGTTTCTGGCTGTCCTCTGCTCTCAGCAGGCATCGCTCCTATGTATTGAACACCCGAGTACCAAACACCGAATACACTGGGTATGGCTATTGCCACTTGAGAACTGAGGAAACTAAGAGGTTAAGTCACTTTCGGGGTCACCCAGCTGGTAGTCACTAGTGCCTGCTTTCGTTCCCAGATCTACGAAGCCTATGCACCACTGCTAGGCCACGTGACCTCCAAGCAGGTGGGGGGGGGCTGTGGGACACAGACATGGGCGTCGTGTGTCCTTCCAGGTCACTGCTCTGTCGCTCTGTCCCTCAAGCTTTAGGGTCAACAGCATCACCTTTGTCCCAGGCTCGTCCAC
Organism: Ailuropoda melanoleuca; assembly: GCF_002007445.2. Taxonomy (NCBI): domain Eukaryota; kingdom Metazoa; phylum Chordata; class Mammalia; order Carnivora; family Ursidae; genus Ailuropoda; species Ailuropoda melanoleuca. Next base: position 7,443,104 of record NC_048230.1, read on the forward strand.
ACGGAACTGTCATCATGCAGATGCAAAGTGGGCCTTTTGTGGCTGAGCACTAAGGAAGAACTTTTTGTCGGGCTGAGGAGTTTGACAGTGAGGAAGGCTGCCTGGGGAGGCCGTGGGCACCTGCCATTGTTATCACTGGGCAACCACCTGAAGGATGTGCTGGGTGCACAAGAGTCACCCCTCAACGTATTGTGTGTGTGTGTGTGTGTGTGTGTGTGTAGGTAGCCAAGGAGGGTTGGGCTTAGCTACCCCTAACATGTCCCCAGCCCTGAAACTGAGGGGCTCAGGAGACCAGTCAAAGCTCAGCGGGTGAATATGGTTCTAGAAGATGAGCTCACAGAACTGGGGAGTTCCAGAAGGCCCTATGTCAGTCTGGAGTCTGCCCTCCCCTATCATTCTCTGAAAGCTGGGTGCCTGGGGCCCTAGCAGTATCGTGGGGGTGTCTTGAGCTGAAGCAGTGTGTCAGGTCCCTGCCGCTGCCGCCACTGCCACTGCCACTGCCGTGCCAGCTCTGGGGTGGACAACACCTGATCAGTGAGCCCCCTTCCCCTCTTCTTGCAGCTGTTGATCAGGCTGGCCTGGCCAGTGAGGGGCATGGAAAAAGAAAGGGGGTGGTCAGAAATGGGCGGGAATCCTGGGCTGGGAGGGCCCCGAGTTGAGATAAGAGAAAGGGGAGACCCTGTGGCAGGTGCCTGGTCTCTGAATCACCAGCCCTCACTCCTTATACCCCTCGACCTGCCATGAAAAGCTTAGGATGAAATTGGTTTTAAGTCGCTTTGCTGCAAAAAGTCAAAAACAGTCTCTGTATGGCAGTGAACTCAGTTTCCTCATCTGTAAATGGGAGATATTACTCCTACGTCCCTTGAGTTGTTGAGGATTAGAGGAGATTAAGTTGGAAAACATCCAGCAAAGGCCCAGCACAGTGTCTGCCAGGTGTGAAGAGCTCAGCGAGGTTCCCCCCATCACCTCCCTGCCCCCCACTTCGATGGGGAGCATTCATGTTCTTGGGATCAGGACCTCAGGGTGCTTTGGTGTAAGCAGCACTCACCAAACAGCCACTCCCTCCCAGCAACAATGCTTGACTCTCAGGATAGAAGATACACATTGTTCCTGGGAAGTTCTCTTTATGGTGGGAATGCCTACCCTATATCACAGTTCCCTGGGACAGAGGGCCGGCAGAAGCACAGGGAGCTCTCTGGTGGGCTCACCTCCGGTGTGACCCTGGAAGTACGAGTAAGAGTTAGCCATGTAGAGGAAGGAGAGGGCTCGTGCTCCAGGCACTGGGATCATCACGAGCGAACAATACGGCATTCCCAGAACTCAAAGTGTGAGTGAGGGAGAGGTCCGCACGGCTGGGTCATGATGGGCTTTGCAGACCACGCCCAGAAGCAGTGATGAAGGGAGCCATCCCAGGGTGGCAGGTGGCCAGGCTTTTTGTTGAAAACACTCATGGTGGTAAATGTGTCTAGAATAGTTTGGAAAATGAGCCAGGGCTGGATGCAAGGAGCCCATCAGCCTGTGGGGGATGGTGGTCGGAACTGAAGGAAAGACGGTGCTCTTGGAGGGAAGGGAGAATCAACAGCACTTCGGGAGTGACGGGCTGGGGCTGGGGGAAGGGTGCACAGACAGAAGGAGTGAAGAATGCCATCTGTATTTCTAGTTTGGATAAATGTGTTTATTTACTTATTTATTTTTAATGATTTTACTTATTTATTTGACAGAGAGAGCATAAGCAGGAGTGAGGGGCAGAGGGAGAGGGAGAAGCAGGCTCCTCGCTGAGCAAGGAGCCCGATGTGGGGTTCTATCCCAGGACCCTGGGATCATGACCTGAGACGAAGGCAGACACCTAACCCACTGAGCCACCCAGAGACCCCTGGGTAAAAGGTGTTTAAACCAAAAAAATTTAAACCAAAAAAGTTTAAACCCTGTTTAAACCAAAAAAGTTATATGAGTTTAAAACCAAGAATTTTTTTTTAAAGATTTTATTTATTTATTCGACAGAGATAGAGACAGCCAGCGAGAGAGGGAACACAAGCAGGGGGAGTGGGAGAGAAAGAAGCAGGCTCATAGCGGAGGAGCCTGATGTGGGGCTCGATCCCATAACGCCGGGATCACGCCCTGAGCCGAAGGCAGACGCCCAACCTCTGTGCCACCCAGGCGCCCCAAACCCAAGAATGTTTTAAACCCAGAAAGGAAAGGCTTAAGGAAGCAGATTTAGTGGGAACCTTAGTTCTGTTTTAGACCTGTCTAGTCTGAGGCGATGTGGGGTACGGTGGGGAAGTCCAGGAGGCAGCTGCCGGTGAGGTCTGCTGCTCTGGGCAAAACGAGATTCAACGCCATCAGCCCGCAGGTGGCAGTTAACCTCGGGGGCCCCCAGAGGGTATCCTGAAGAGAGAGAGGAGGGCTCAGGGTAGAAGTGCCTGGAAAGCATACCAGCGTTTGAGACATAGGCGATCACCAGAAATGGCCTGAGAAGGAGCAGGGAACCCAGAAGAGGGGGCATCATGGAAGCCAAGAGAGGCAAGAGGTTCAACAGGTGGACTGGGCAATGGCGTGAAAGGCTGCCGAGTGCCCCTGTGGGTCAAGAACCGGCAAGGCCCACTGGACGGGGCAGAACAGTGTCAGGCGCGTGGTGATGGTGGTGAAACTAAATTTCATTGGGTTGAAAACAAAGGAGAAGGTGAGAAACCAGTAATTTTTCCTGTAGAAGTTTCCATGAGAAGAGAGGGAGAGAGACCTGTCAGCACAGATAATGACGAAGCCTGGGAGCGTCCACACACCAGGGGAGGGAGAAGTGGTAGGAGGAGGCGCTGAGGATCCTGGGCGAGGAGCGATGGCCCGTGGAACAAGGTCAAGAGGCAGGAATGGGTGAAGTCTGGAGCTTGCAGGCACGATGGGCCCCCCAGCCTCACACTAGAGGGGTGAAGATGAGTGGGACAAGCCTACTGATGCTTCCGTGGGGCAAGAGGGGAGGTCTTCTGGGAGCTCGGGGGTGGAACAGGGCAGTGAGCAGGAATGAGCATCTTGAATACTCTTTGAGGGAAACAGGAGAGAGAAAGTTGGCCAAAGACAAGACTTTGTGCCGGTACCAGAAGTATTTCATCATAGAAATAACAACGAACCTATTTTTAGTACAAAGAGCTAGGTTCCCTCTGTGCCTTTCGCCTCTCATTCATTCTTTCAACAGTCTTCTGAGGCAGGTGTTTTTCATTTCCTCACTGGAGAGCTGAAGACAGCAAGGTTCGGGAGGTGTCCGAAGTCAGAGATGGTGTGCGAGGCGGAAGTGGGCTTCAAACTCAAGGCTCACTGCAAAGTCACACCCTTCACCCACCCTGTCGCCCTCCATGGCTTGAAGGTCCAGTGAGGTTGGAGGCCGTGTGTTTTTAGGGACGCCGCACGTGAGGTCGTGTGGCTGTTTAGGTTTTTGACTCTATGAAGGCGGACGGCAAGTGTGATGGGGTGGGGTCATGGCAGACATGGGAAGAAGTGTCAGAGAGACAAGAATGGAAGGTTGCAGAGGGCGGTGGTGGCGAGATGCATGGATGGCCAGGCCGTGGGAGTGGGTGGCTGAGACAGAGTGGAGGTGAAGGTCATGACCAGGTGTGTATGTCCTCTCTGATACCGAGGGCTGGCCCATAGGGCCGGTGTGGAGGCAAACCCAAGGAGTGGACGTGAGCTTCGAGGGAGAGGGGGGTTTGCAAGGTGATGGTTGAGAAGGGGTGGTAGGCAGTACCATCTCGGGGCCACGTGTGCCCCCAGTCGAGAGGGCTGCAGGGTGGCAGTGTTGTCCTGGGAGATTTTGTCTTAGCTCAGGCTCGGGGGGGCTCGGCTCTAGGACAGCGCTCCCTTGACCACGGGGGCTAGGAACTGATTTCCACTCCAATGACATTGCTGGGCCCTTGTCCTCCCGGAACTTCTGCTCATGGCCGTATCTTGTGGGGCTTTGGAGTCACGTAAACGTTGGTCTTATTCCCAACTTTGCTCCTTCCTAGTTGTGAAACATAGGGCTTCAGGATTCGATGATGTCTGGCAAGTAGTATGGAGCTCCAAATACGTTCGTTTTCTCCCCCATTTCCCCTCCTTTTCTCTCAGCTGCTGGGACAGGTGTAAAGCAGGACAGAGGGGAGCTGGCCTCAGGGAGCCCTCTCCTGGATCTCAGATCTCAGGGGCGTGGCTGATGCTTCCTCGGGACTGCAAGGAAGCTGGTTTGCAGTGTTGGTTCCTTCTCCCCTTTTCCCAGGTACACTCAGACCTCGGTTTTCTTTTTCTTCCAAGGCTAACCTTCTGTGAGTGGTGGACCAGGGCTGTTGAACTGCCTGCCATCCCAAAACCCAGTTGTGAGCCAGTGTGGTGGAGGCTGTGCCTCCCCCGCTTGCATGAAAGCCAGGAGCTGGGCTCCCAGAAGGCAACTGTGCCCGCCGGGGAGCATGTTGCTGGCCTTTGCCTCTCTGCTCGGCTGCCTGCTCACCTCAAGCGAGGCCAAGGTCTACAGTCGCTGTGAGCTGGCCAGAGTGCTTCAGGATTTCGGCATGGAAGGATACCGGGGATCCACCATGGGTGACTGTGAGAACCGCTTCCCCAGCTGCTGCCACCCCCCACTCCTCCCCTCCCTCTCGCCTCCCTTCCTCCCTGCTCTCACTCAGGGTGTGGTCTTGGAAACTTTCTGAGCCTTAGCCCTCCTTTGTACAACAAGGGTTCTAGGACCCCACGTTGGGCAACATTCAGCACAAGTTAAATACCTAATAAGCAGGCCACAGGCAGCCCAATCAGCTTGCCCCTTCCCTCCCTGCCCCTGCTGCTGAAGCCAACGGAAGAGCTTAGTTCCCTAATCGTAATGGCAACCAAGAGGATGGGACATTCGCATTGAGGTTTCGGGTAAACTGAGCAAACCAGTAAGAGCAGACGCTTCAAGCTGCTGGTAGCTTCGGGAAGCTGAGAGGTCCAGCCACATCTGGACTCATTTCTCTCTCGTTCCTGCCCCTTTGCCAGCTCTCACCTGTGTCTTCCTCGTTTCGCCTCTAAAGATCTAGCTCTTGTCCGTTCATCCCACAAAGATTTCTTGGCCCCACTGCGCGCTGAGCGGTGAGACAGTGGGAAGGAAGGAGGCCTGAGGGACAGTCTTGACTCTTGTTATTTGGTAGCTGTGGTGACCCCCAGTGGGTCCCTTGCCCCCCTGAGCCTTGCGGAGTCACTGGAGAAGTAGGCGGGAGGAGCTGCCCTGACCACCTTGGAGCAGGAGCTGAAGCTCAGAGGAGCTCGCGTGTGGCACCTGCACGTGAGTGTCCTGTTCCCGCTGGCTTTGGTCACCCGGCCCTCGGGCCTGCGTCTGCCCCCTACGCAGGGATCTGTCTTGCTTACTTCACAAGTGGCTTCAACACAGCTGCTGTGGACCACGAAGCCGACGGGAGCACCAACAACGGCATCTTCCAGATCAACAGCCGGAAGTGGTGCAAGAACTTCAACCCGGAGGTCCCCAACCTGTGCAAGATGTACTGCTCCGGTAGGCGGGGCCCGAGGGGCGGCTGCGGGCTGGAACCTGCACCCGGCTTTGTGTGTCCCTGCTCGCGCTAGCGCCCCTCGCCTGTATCTCTGAGTGGGGTACGACCCACGCCCCTCCGCGCCTACCAAGGAGAGCAGGATGGGGCCAGAGATGAGGGTGTGTCCACCACGAATCTGATGGGAGACTCCTCTGAGAGCTGTAGGGGTGTGGGGAGGGGAGTGGTAGAGTGATATCTGTGTTTCCAGAGGGATCAAGAGACAGGGTTGGCTTTAGGTTGAAGGAGGGTGTGTGTGTGTATGTGTGTGTGTAAGAGAGAGAGAGACAGACAGACAGACAGACTCTGGATGTCCAGCTCTGTCTGCTGTTTCCTCATTGTTATTTCTCTGCCTCCCACCCCAGACTTGTTGAATCCTGACCTGAAAGATACTGTTATCTGTGCCATGAAGATTGTGCAACAGCCCCAGGGTCTGGCCAGCTGGTAGGTCACCTGGGCAACCCCCCCCCCGTCCCTGCCCCAGGCTGATGTGGTCAGGACTGGTGGACAGCAGCAGGGAACAAATCTTTCCTGAGCGCTCACATCCTGGCCACCATTCCATGGCCTCATAGTCTGATCAGCACCCAACCTTCGGCCACAGGGGTTACTGTCCCTGAAGTATTTACAGACAACATGCTGAGTGTCCGGGGCGGGGGGGTAAGCAATTCCCTGGGGCTCTTGGAGCCAGGCCTGGCTCTTCCACCATATGCCTCTGTTAGGATGCCTGCCTACAGATCCACTAGACCTGGGGCTGGTCAACCTTGTTCCTCTAACGGTGGCATCTTCATCGAAACTAACTTTGGTAGAAAAGCCCAAGATGTACGATACATCAAAGAAGCGATTCCGGGCTTGAAGTGTGGTGGGGGCGGGAGGGGGCCCTCTAGAGCCTCACCCTGTCCGCCTTCTCTTCTCCTGCCTCTTTCCCACAAGGTGACCTTTGGAGCAGCCATGCCCACAGGCGAGGGGTTTGGATGGGCATCCCAGGGGGCACTGGACTAGATCTTTGGTCCCCAGGGACTTCTGAGGCAGTGACCCTGCACACTCCTCCAAAGGGGGTCTCACTGCTGAGTCTCCAACTCCCTTTCCTCACATTTCTGAATGAGAGACCAGCAGGGGCAGGATGTGGGGAGGGTGAGATACTCCAGGTGGCTCCTGGAGCTACAGACAGATGTGACTGTCACAAGAGAGGTAAAGGAAGTTGGGAGGCAGTGAATATCAGCCCAGGAGCAGAGGGAAGGGGGAGGGGAGACAAGAGACAGGGGCATGGTAGGGAAGTCTTTGCAAGAGAGATCCAGGGTCTGCACCAGGACAGTTGCAAGGCTGATGGACAGGAGGGGGGTTGGCTAGGAGGGGCTGTGCAGGAGACATGGGGACAGGTAATATGTGGCAGCAAGGGAGAGGAGGAGCCAGAAATGACTGTGAATCAGAGAAGGTCTGAGATATGCCTTGACCATTGCCACAGCTTTGGAGATGTGTTGGTCTGAGAACAGTTGATGCCCTAGGAACTGAGTCTGGAGTGAGGCAGGCTCAGCAGTACACAATGCACAGCTATAAGATCAGGAAGGGTGAGTGCAGGCTTGGCAGGAGTCCAAAGGCTTGCGGTCTTGGGGGCACCACCCGGGGATGGAGGAAACAAGTCCTTTTGGGTTACATCAAAGAACAGCTCTCTCTTTTGTACACTGGGAGGAGTAAATCTGTGGCAGGTATAACCCCTGAGAGGTGGCTGAGGCTAATCATAGACAGTGGTCCCAGAAAGTAGAAAGGGTACAGTTTGTTCCCTCCACCTGCACACATTGGGAACTCGCCTGTGCCAGGCTCTGTGCTGGGTACTGGCTGCAGAGAAGCTGAGATCCAATCTTTGCCCTTAAGGGTCTCACAGTCTAATGGGAGAGGCAAACAAGCCAGCTGACCATACCTCACGGATGGATCTACAGATGTCCTCTAGGGGCACTCTTGGTCATTGGGCTCTTTGACACTGACATCATGGAATCGCCAATATTTGGAACCTTTGAGAACTTGGGACTGCAGGACCCCAGGTCTTGCTTATCTTCCTCAAGATGCTCGGGTGATGGTGGAGCAAGCTAATGGTCCTGAAGGAGCCTATAACCTATGGTTACCAACAGTTGAAAGACCTGGATTGGTAGCCAAGACGAAGTGGGTGTGGCTGCAGTTCTGTCATTTACTAGCTGTGGATCTTGGGTGAGGCATTTTGCATCTGAGTCTCAGCGTTTCATTTGGAATATAGGGAACACGGTATCTGCCTAATCTACATTACAGGGCTGCCGGGGATGGAGTGGGGTGCAGACAAATGAGTGATGGATGGGACAGTGCTATGTAAACTGTAAAGGGCTGTGAGCTTGTGAGGCGGCATGACTGTCAGCAGAAGCAGCATGGTGTGGGAAAAGAGCACTGGACTGTGGTTCTGGACCTTTGCCGCTGACTTCTGGGTGAACTTGAACAAATTACCCTGTATCTCCATTGGTAAAATAAGGAGGCTAGATAGATGACATTTTAGGGGCCATTCTCTTCCTTTTTTACTTCTTCTAGGGGGTTCTTTGCTAGATAATAGGGTTTACTAGTCCTTCTTTCCCTTGCTCGCCCCTTTCCTTACCTCACTTATGGTGTAGAGCCCAAGCCTCCTTCCTGTTCTTCTCTGGGCAGGGACTGAAGGCTGCTGCTGATTTGGTCTCTGCTCTTACCCATCCCCCATCCTCAGGAGGGCCTGGAGGTGTCACTGCCAAGGCAAGGACCTCAGCGACTGGGTGGATGGCTGTGACTTGTAGGACCCTCTGTGGATGGACCAGGCCACGCACAGCAGGCTGGGAGACGTGGCTTGGTTTCTGATCCAGGCTTGGGAAGAAAAGCCAACCAATAAAGTATAGTCTAACATAAGTGAGGTTCTCAGCTATCACTGTGTTTCCAGGGGGCACCTCGGAGTTTCTTCACCTGTCCACCTGGGCTGGGCTCCAGATGGGCCCCAAAAAGCCTGCCACAGAAAGCTTGCCTCCATTCCTGGAGACCTGGTGAGGGGAGGGTGTCAGTGCCTTCCTTTCCCACAACTGGTAGAGTTTCCCAGACCTTTACCTGGATCTAGGTTTGCCAGATTTAGCAAAACAAACAATGATAACCAAAACAGGATGCCTGAGTTAAATTTGAAATTTGGATACACAACAAAAACATTTTACTATACCTTATGTCCCGAATATTGCATAGGGCACACTTATATTTAAAAATGATGTGTTATTTGGGGAGCCTGGGTGGCTCAGTTGGTTAAGTGTCTGACTCTTTTTTTTTTTAAAGATTTATTTATTTGGGGGAGTAGGGAGGGACAGAGGGAGAGAGAGAATCTCAAGCAGACTCTGTGCTGAGTGGAAGCTTGATCCCATGACCCCACGATCATGACCTGAGCTGAAATCAAGAGTTGGATGCTTAACTGACTGAGCCACCCAGGCGCCCCCAAAGATAAATTTAATTGAGCAAAGTTTTTCTCGGGCACCTTCCCTGCCGTCAGAGCCTGCCTCCCAAGAATGCACTGAGCTCACACTCCATCCTGCCCGCCCCTCCCCTCCCCCTCCCCCGAGTTCAGTGCTCCATCCTAGGTCTGCCTTAGCCCCGAACACTTATGTGCTGCAAAATTATTTCTCAGAAATGAAATTCTCCGTCCCTCCTTCTAACTGATCTCATCTAAGCATGAGAAAGAAGGGATTGAGCAAACTGACACCAATGTAAGAGAATTCTTATCAACCTAACTCAATCTCCAGTTGGGAGAATTTGGGGGCAGCATAAGACAGGAAAGAAAAAAATGCAGGCAATGGTGGGGGGATATTCTGAGTAATGGAAGCTGGCTATCAAGACCCTGAGATCATAACATGAGCTGAAATCAAGAGTTAGACACTCAATTGACTGAGCCACCCAGGCACCCCTGCTCTCTTTTTAATATGAAAGCAACACCGTGTGCCTACCATGTGCCATGCATCATCTAATCTAGACCCTGGAACAATTACTGTAATGGAGGTCCCCTTATTATCCCCATTCTACAGATAAGGAAACGGAAGCTCAGAAGAGATAAATCTGCACCCAGGTCAGTATGATTCCACGCGCTCTCAGGTCACTGTACTTTGTGGAGAGGTGGTTATCCTGGGTCATCTGCAGTCCGAGCTCTCCCTCACCTGGCCCGAGACCCCTGGCTCATTATCTCTGGGTGATGCATACCCTCTATTTCAACTTCACTCTGGGTTTCTGTTGCCTGCGAGCAGCTGATTGCTCCGCTGGGTCCCATTCCCTCAGAAGTAGGTGGTCCTTGGAACTGAAGCAAGGGTTGTTAAGAGGACGTGGAGGCTCTAGGCTAGCATGATGGCCTCAGGGCCCCCAAAAGTAGGGCTGGGGCAGGGCAGGCCTGGACAAGGGATCTTGGAGGCCCCGGCTGGGGGCGGACCAGGGGCAGGTGGAGCTGGAAGAGGAGAATCCAGGGGAGAGCCCTCGCCTGTGCATGAGGGTTAAATGGTCTGTAGGTCCACCTGGAAGTCCCAGTTTCTAAGTGATGTTCTCAGACTGGGTAGAGTAACCAGGCTACCTCCTCGCATCTCCTTGCTTCCGTGTCACACTCTCGCCCCACATTCCATTGCTCACTATGTCCTGCCTCTCTTACCTTTCTAACATCTCTGGAAACTGTCCCTTCTGTCCATCCCAGATACCACTGCTTTAACTCAAGCCCCTGTCACTTCTTTCCTAGGGCAGTGGCAATGGCCTCATGAGTGTGTCCCTGGCCATCCCGCCTCCTCCCTTCCATGAGCTGTCCACCTTGTTACTCCCTTGCATCCTGGCCACAATGGCTTTTCTCACCTTTCGGTTACAGTCCAAGTTCTTGGCTTGTATACAAGATCTTTCACGAGGCAGGCTCAGCCGACATCTACAGGTTCATTTCTCAACTGTTCGGAAGCTTTTACCCTGGTGGGCTTGCATCTCTGGCTGCTTCCTACCTGTCACCATCCCCTGCAGTTCTTCCCCATGCACGTACTCCAGGCAATCGACACGCTTGTTTTCACCGCGGGCTTTCACACTTGCCCTTGGGTCTTCCTGGAGCCATTTCCTTAGATCCTGAGTGGCCAGCTCTTGTCTCCTTTTCACATGCTCAGATGAGCTTTTCTGACCGCCATAGCTGAAGGAAGCTCGTCTCCCCTCCTGTCACGATCTTACCACCGTAGTGTGAATTACTGTCTGAGAGTATTTCACGCACATGTGAATTTACGTACATCCCATTTTCCGTCTCCTTCTATTAGATGGTAAGCACCAGGAGGGCAGGAAGTGGATCTGTTCCTTCTATTTGCAGCACTTGGAATAGTGGCTGACACATAGTGGGTTCTCAGTGAGTGAATGAACTTGTTGAACAGGGTTCACGCAATGGTATTAAGTACCAGCCATGAGTCAGGCCTTAGGCATCTCTCCAGATGGACCCATTGGCCCTCCTGAGCCCCCCTGGGGAGGCTTTCTACCTCTCAGGGGGACCAACTTGGCCGCTTTTCATCCAAGTCCCACTTGCTTTCCCCTTGGCCATGTCTTGCAGAGGAAGGTTCAGCACGATTTGAGAAGAGCTGGCACAATGTTTTGTTTTGTCTGTTTTTCCCCCTCTTACCCTGGCTGCCTGACTTTGGGAAAGTCACTCCACCTCTCTGAGCCTCAGTGGTCCTCAGGGTCCTCAGGGAGCTGATAAAGACCACCTCACAATATTGCGTTGATCACATAATGTAGAGCAGAGGCACCGAGTACAGGGCCTGGCACAGCCTGGGGGCTTGAGAAATGTTGGGCCCTTGTCTAGTTTCCCTGAGCTCTGGGGGTCCCCCTGGGGAGGAACAGTGGGCACATGTCCTGCCTGTCCTGGTGACCGGGGTGTACTTGGGATGCCTGCGCCGTGTCCTCAACACAGTTTGCTAAGAAGGAGGAAGAGGAGAGCGGAGACTGTGGCAAGAGGCAGCAGAAGGGGAAGGGGGATGGTTTGGACAAAGTGGCCGAGATTTCTACAGAAAGCAGGGAGAACAAAGTGCATTATTGTCACTCTTTTTAGTCCAAGCCACCTCATTCTTGGCTGGTTTGACTCCAGGAGACTAATGGGAAATGGGCTTGTCTGATCTTTTGTTGCTGAGTGGGGCGAATGCTCCAGGGGGTGGTTGGCTACCTGGCTGCTGTCCCTTCTCTACCTGTAGGCACAGGTGAGGCAGGCAAAGACTCCCGGCCGCAGAGCCCTCTTCTTGGGCAGGTCCCCGTGCTCTGCCTGTGAGACTCATCTTTTCAGCTGGATATGGCTGGGTTTTTTTCCACTCCAGGCACTGGCCTGAAGCTTCTAGAGTGGGAGGCTGGCCTGGTCAGATGGGGTCCAGCATTTAGTGGACGCCTTCTCTGGGGTGGCAGACGTGCCCCCGCTTCCTGCCTGTGGCCAACATCGCAAACTCTCTTCAACCACGTGCCTCTCTTCAACCACATGCCAGGGATCCTTCCCGATGCTTTGGTGGCAGCCACTGTCCGTGGAGGTAGGATGATGGCGCGTCATCATCTCCATCCTACCATGTGTCAGGCACCACACTGGCACTTTCCATAGTTAATCTCACTACCCCACAGCACGCTTAGCAGGTGGGTCACCCCCATTTTTAGGAGGAAACTGAGTCCCAGAGAACGTCTAGAGCTTGCCTAACGTGATGCAGTTGGTGGGGCTGGGATTTGGACGGAGCCGTTGGGTTCCCAAGACTATGCCCTGTCCTCGGCGTGTCCCAGTCTTCGTAGCTGAACTAGCCTGTGGACTCTAGCTGGCTGGACCCCGCGGGGTAGGAAGGCACAGTGGAGGGAGGGCAGCAGAGAGACAGCCCCCTCCCATTCAGCAGACCTTCCCCAGACTTTCCAAGCTCTCCTCCACCTCTAAGCCTTCGCTCAGGTATTGGCCTGCCAGGCAATTCCCACCCATCTCTTGAGGCTTCTGCCCAAACCGGCCCCGTCTCAGCCTGGCAGACAGACCCAGCATCCTGTGCCTCGTGCCCCTTTATGTAGCTCTCCTGCTGTTTGTGTTCTTGCGTGCACATCTGTGGCCCCCTCTGCCCAACTGGACTCTGAGCCCCCCGAGACTGTGTCTTCTTGGTATATGAACCCACAGCCCCTGGCATGTGGTGGGCATGCAGAAAATGCCCATGGAGTGAGGGATTCTGGACAGAGACCCTGCCTGGCGCTGGGATATCTTCTCCCCGCTGCTCTTTGACCTCTTCCCTCTAAGGCTGGCTAAGCTGGGTATGCTTTGGTGCCCACCAATCCCTTTGTCTTGGGCCTCTTTTATAATTCCTTTGGAAGGAAACCATAAAGTCCGAACTCCGCAAAAGACAAATGGCCCATGATGGTAAGTGAGCCACACGAACCACTTCCTTCAGAGGCGTGGCGTGGACAGCGGCTTCAAGGAGACAAGGCGTCCAAATTCCCCATCCCAAAGCATCACTCACAGCCATTTTTCAAGGGCTGCTTTGTTGTTGTTGTTGTTTTGTTTTTTTAAAGAAGAAGCACCATTACCCTCCTGCTCCGAAGGGAATGAGAGCTCAATAGCGGTGTGTGTCTGGGGCTCCACAGCAGCTGGGGACCACAAGGCATGCCTTTCCCACACGTACACAGCCGGGCTGGCGGTCACGTTCCAAGAACCAGGCCACGGGGATGTTTGCCAAGCGGTGCTGTGGTTGCTTTCTATGTATGCAGGTCTCCTCGGCCCTCGAAATCATCACATGCATAAAGTGATTTTATGAAATCACATCTCAAGGTTCTCTGTTCATATTCATTTTCTGCTCGCTCATTCATTTCGCCATCTGTGGGAGCTCATTAGCACACAGGCTACAGCAGGTGCCAGAGGTTTAAAAAAAATTATGGGAGGAAAAACTTGAAATTGATCAAATCCTATCTATCTTTCCTTTTTCCCTCCTGTAAATTGAAAAATGACAGCCATTATGTCATTTTAGGAGAAGAAATATTGGTGGCTCTTTGTGGTGCTGTGGCACTTTTGTGGAGAAAGGGTTGGCACTTTCTGGACCAGGGAGTCTTTGCCTAGCCTCAGGGCGTCCCTGGAGGATCACAGAGGGGCTGCGGGGGTCCACAACCCTCATGAAATAAAATGCAAAATTGCATGTGTATCTCCATGACCATGTACATTTTTTTTTTTTTCTGGAGAGAGAGCTCATAGCTTTCACCTTATTTTGAATCCAAACAAGATTAAGAGTCAGTGTTTTACAGGAAGAAAAAAGAAAAGAAGAAAAGAGAGAAAGTATTTAGTTTAGCTCACTTAATCCCCATAATTACCCTCCAAACCCAGAATCATTAAATACGTGCTTGGCTGCCTGACCCCCATTCTCGACTTACACTCATAGACTGTTAGAGTTGGGGCACACGAAAGGCTTATGTGTTTGTTTTCCACCCCCTCTTCTTATACAAGGGGGAAACTGAGGCCCAGAGAAGTGAAGTACATTGTCCAATGTTATATGGCCCGTTTATAGCAGAAATGGGTTGGAAAGCCAATCCTTTGACTCTCTGTCCAAAGCCTTTGTCACTGTTGCTTTACTCTTGCAGTCAGTGAACATAGATTTCCACAAGTGTTAAATGGAATTAGTAAGAGACTCTCCTCCTTCCACCTGTTCTCAGGCTGGGTTGGTTCTCACTGACCTGTTTCTTGGTCCCCAGGGAACTTCTGGCCTCAAACGTGCCCAACCTATTAGCCCTCGGAATATTCAAATGCATGCATAAAGGATTCCATGTGCCGGGAGTCTCGGATGAATGGGGAGAAAGCCATTTGCTACATAAATCAACCTTTGGCTGGGAAGTAACTTCACAGACACTTGGAGAGCAGGGGGAGGCGCTGAAGGGCTTCAGCCACGACCCTCCCCTCATCCGTTGCACCTGCTTATCTCTAAGTGGTCATTTTGGATGTTTTCCCCTTGCTCTTCTTTGCTTGGCTTCCCTGGACCTACATGGTGGTGCCCCTTCTCTAGCACTCCCCACCCTGCAGGCTTGGCATGTGCTGCTCTCTCGGTCTCTGAACTTGGGTTTATCTTTGTAGTCGTCTGTTTACTTGTCAGTGTCCCTGCTCAGATGATAACTTCCTTGGGGGCAAGTACCCAGCGCATAATGGACGGCCAGCCAATGGCAGTTGTAATACATAGTGATCCCGTGTTCTTCCTGTGCTTCCCCTTCCCAGCTATGCCAGGAAGCTTGTTCTGCAGCGTGGGGTTGCCCTGGCCGTGAGTGGATCAGGGCTGGCAGCGTCCTTGGCCTCCTGGAGCCTCCTTCGCTATTCTGTAATGGGGAGCTCATTCACTGGTGCTTTCTGGAGGCTCTCACCTCTGCTGTGAGGTTAATTCTCAAAATCAAATGAAAATTGCGGAGTTTGTGGAAGAAGAGGTCCCAGGTTTCTCCTTGGGCCTCCAGGCTCAGGCAGGCTGAGCCGAGCTTCCCCTGTGCAAACATGACTGCCACCAAGATCACACCCCTGGGCGGTGTCTGCCTTTGACTTCCTCCTTCCCAGCTCACCAAGAACCTTTCTCCAGAGACCCTCTGTGAACCTTTCTCACTAGGCGTGTTCGTGATAAAGACTCTTACAAAAATAGCTTCAAGCTGGAAAGAGGAAAATAAAATAACTCCGGTTTCCCTCTGCCAAAAACAACAAAGCAACAGCGTGCAAGCAGCCAGCTCAGTCCTTGGCATGACTCCTCACGGAAATGCTGCTGCTTTTCTCTGCCTGACGGGAGAAAGCCCCACTGATTCCGTTTCCGAGGTTATGTGCCGCTATTTGATTGATTGAATATTAGAATATTCTGTGCTCCATCACAAATTGATCTGAAGTTTCTTTTCTTTTTCTCTTTCTTTCTTTCTTTCTTTCTTTCTTTCTTTCTTTCTTTCTTTCTTTCTTTCTTTGAGAAGGAAGCCAAAAATCCAATGAAGCAGTTCAATTGCAACTTAAGCTATAGACTTTAGAAACATTTATGAAACTGTGAAGCTGGAACAAGGCAGAAGCATCCTGTAGATTCCCAACTCTCTGAATAGACATTTCATTTGTTCCTGTCCCCGATGGGAGCAGTCTGAGGACACTCACTATTCTTCCGCCTCTGACAGTCTAGGCACCAGAGGGACATTCCCCAGCCTGATGCAGTGAGGCATGTGTTTGTCTAAAGGAGAGGGACTTCCATGCCCTGGGAACGTCTGGAGAAATGATCACTTTCAGTGCTTCCTGTTTTGCGCCATCTTGGTGGGTCTAGAGATGGAATTATGGGTCTGGGAGCTGGGAGTGGGGCTTTGGCAGGGCCATTAACTCACTCTGTGACACGAAGCAAGTCCCTCCCCTCCTCAATTGGGTCTGCTCATTTGGGAAATGAAGGCAGTAGGCTGTATGGCCCAAAGGGCCTTTGGTAGGTAGAATAATGCCCCCCAAAGTTGACCACGTCCTAATCCCTGGAACCTGTGAATACGTTACCCTATGTGTCAAAAGTGACTTTGATGTTTGTGACTAAGTTAATGACCTCGAGATGGAGACATTACCATGGGTTATCAGGAGGGCCTGGCCTAATCGTAGGAGTCCCTCAAAAGTGGAAGAGGGAGTCAGGAGAGGGTCTAGGATAGAGGGAGATGTGACCAGGCGGTCACGGTTGCGTGAGGGAAAGACTTCACCCACCATTGCTGGGTTGGCCAATGGAACAAGAGGCCACCAGCCACAGAATGGGGGTGGCCTCTAAGAGCTGGAAAAGGTGAGGAAACAGTTTCTCTTCTAGAACCTCCAGAAGGAACACAGCCCTGCTGACACAAATGTTAGCCCGGTGAGATCCTTGTCAGAATTCGAAGGCAACACATTTGTGTGTTAAGCCATGACGTGGGCTGTAATTAATTACAGCCGCAGTAGAAAACGCAAACAGGGGGCCTTCCAGCAACCTTGTGTTCAGCTCCTGAGGGTTAAAGCCCGGCTTCGCCAATAGCCTCAGGCAAGCCCAGCTGACAGAGTGTTTGCGAGAAGGCATCTCAGGGATGCCGTGTCCCAGCTGCCTCCTGGCCACCGCGTGTGCCTGGGCATGGCTGCTTTGACGTGTCCCCCTGTGCAGGGACAGCAGTCCTTATCAGGTACCTCAAGTCTGAAGGGGCCTCCAGAGCTCATGTGTGAAGACACAGGTACGGTATTAATTTCATCCTCAAATTGAGGGAACTGAGTCCATGGAGGAGCAGGTGGCCATCGTCACACAGCCACGCAGTAAGGCGCTGGGGACGGCATTCCTAACTCCCGGCGCCAGGCTCTTTTCAGCTGGTCGCTGGGGAAATACTGTCTCCTTGTGTGAGAGAGCCGATCAGGGAGGAGAGAGGGGGAGGAGGGACAGAGAGGGTTTGAGATCAGGATAGAGATCAGAAGGCAGCGCTGGGGTCAGAGCCCTGAACTCCCGGTCCAGCAGGGCTTTCTATGCACCTGTGGGTGAAGAGGAAGGCACATGTCACTCGAAGCTTTTCTTCATGGCTTTGGGGGAGACCCTGACTGGGGGAAGCAGTGAAAGTAAAGGTTAGGCTACAGGAACGGTTGGCCTGGAATCAGCATGATGCCATGAGGACAAGGATTCTGCCCAGACAGGAAGCTCCTTTTTGCCAGTGGGGCTTGAAAGGGCACGCCGTCTCCCCACGACGCACCTCCACCCTCCTTTCCCACGTGGCCATCCTCTCAGCAGTCGTGGCAGCAAGGCAGAAAGCCAGTGTGACCTCTGCAGGGACAAGCAGAGGTCTGCTTGATGGGGGGTGAGGAGGTGGGGTGCAGAGAGAGGGTCTGGAAAGGCTGCTGTGTGGGACGGAGGCCAGCCTGATTTCACCGAGGATCCGAGGAGTTGGGACGGAAGGGACGGGAAGGCTTCCTTCATGGTTTCTAGGTGTGGGCGGCATTCTCTGTCTCTCCCTCTTCAAGCCACATGCCTATGGTCCGCGACAGTGTCATTCAGACCACGCGCTGTGACCCGTCAGTGGTCACGAAATCGTTCGCGAGGTTGCAATCAATAGTTTTTAGGGATATAGAATAGACCAGAAGTGCGTACCCTCTATCCACTTTGTACCGGTAAGCGTGGGTGTAGGAAACTTGACGTGGATATCATCTACGGGTTCTGACCTGGCCGGCCCAGCCCTTTAGAAAGGGTTTGGGGAGAGAGACCTGAGTACGGGGGAGAAGGCAGCACCAACCCAGCCGTTTTCCACAAGACCAGCTTTTAATATGACCGTGACTGGAAGCACGAATAAATAAACGCCAGAGGAAATGGAAAAACCAAATCAAACCAAACCTCAGAACATCAAAACCCAAATTCGAAAAACAAAACCGAATGAAACATCTCCGACAGACAAACAAAACAAGCCCCCCAAAGAAGAAACAGAATCGGACTGTACAAGCTGGGTCACGGGGACAGCAGAATGACGTGGGTCCCACGGATGAGTGCCCGAGTCGCCCAGGCCACCCTGCCTCCACCAGACGCTGGGACGGGGGCGGGGTGGGGGGCCCTGGTCGGCCCACGGGCCAGCTCGGGGAGGGGGAGGAGGGGTTTGTGGGCAGGTTCAGAACCTTCACAGAGTACACAAGGACCGGACGCGGTTGAGAGTTCTGCGCTTTCCTTCTCAACTGTGCAGCTGAGATCCCAGTGTGACCACGGGGTGGTGACCTCGGGGCCGGAACCTGGTCCCGCTGCGCGACTGCAGAGGGGCCGCTGGGAAGTACGCGGAGTCATGTACGGAGACGGACGTGGAGGTGGCGCTGTGAGCAGTCTGAGCATGCAGGTGCTTTATACATCTGGCAGTGAGATGTGATGGCAGGTTGGTTCTCGGACAGTTCCAGAGTGTGACTCATTTCTCCTAAGAGGGACGCACGGCGGGGCCCGAGGACCCGTCATGTCAGACATGGCCGCAGCGAGGTTTTGGCAGAGTTTGCTATGTGTGCATAGGGGGCTCTTGCTTCTTTCTGTCATCAGGGGCCATCCCACCTGCGCCTGCTGTCCCCTGGCCTGGGTCTGGGGCCTCCAGGTCTGTTTGGGGGATGCCGGGTGGTCCAAGGGCTGTCAGCAGGCAATCTCCTCCAAGGTCCCCAGGGCTGTCTGCAGGGGCACATTCACAGTGTGGCTGATGGTTTCAGAGTGGTTTGGCATCGTGTCACAAGTGCTCTGGAGGGAAGGGGACAGCGGGTGTTGACACTCATTCTGCAAAATCGCATCACGATGCCGCTGGCAGCCCAGCCGAGGCCCTGGGAGTCGTGCCCCCCACCCCGGGCTTGTGGGCTCTCCCGGGGCACAGCTGTTCCTGCCCCAGACATCTCACGGGCCGGTGTGCTGTTGTGGGGCGCAGGAATGGGGGGGCCTTGCCGCCTTCAGAGTCCTCACCATCACCCACCTAGATGCCCCCAGGGTGGGGAGAGGGCTCCCTGGTGATGGGGCTCAGCAGCCGGTTTGAACTTCTCTTCTAGACGTGCCCTTAATACACCGCCCGAAGCTACATCTGAGTGCTTCTAGCTTTGAGGCAGGAGGATATCCCCTCCTGCCCTGATCCTGGGGGTCCCCCTTGCGGCCTTCCTCGGGGGGAGGAGGGTAGAGCCTGTGGCTAGGCTTGGGGCAGGGGGTGCCAATGGCTGAGGCCAAGTCGGGAGAGGGGAGGCCCCCAAAAGCCAGAACCGGAATAGTCACAGCTCCCCAGTGGACCTTCAGGGTCGGGCTGGCCCCAGAGGAAAGTCTCAGGTCCCTGAGCAGGGCGCGGCTGGGAGGGCCTTGAGTCTTCCCAGTGACTCCCAGGCTGCAGAGGGCTGGAGGCTGGGAGGGATGGGAGCAGATACTGCCCAGGAAGGCTGTGCCGAGAGAGAATGTGGGGGAGATTTGATGGGGCTGGGCTGCGGAAGGGGGGTGGTGGACGGGGGCCTGGGGGGGGGGGAGGCGGCAGAGGGGAGGCGGTGACTCTGAGACAGTCTGAGGGCAGAGGGGAGGTGGAGTGGGGAGGGAACCTCCACTTGCTGAGCACTTACTATAAACTAGGCGCCGCTGCTGGCCCAAGAGGCAAGGTCCACTTAATCCAAACGACAGCTCTCTGAGGTCCCTGTAAGTCTGCAGATGCTCAGGCCCACAGCTAGGAACAGGGACCCCAGAGCCTGGGCCCCTTCCACCTGCCTTCCCCTCAACGGACACGCTGTCTTCCATTCAACAGGGCTGTAGGGGCCAGAGGGAACCAAAGCCTAGATTTCCAGCCTGGGAGGTGGGGAGAGAACTAGGGTCTGGAGCAGAAATGGGGGCCTGTCGGGGGAAGGGGCTGGCCTCGGTTTGGATTTGCTGACATCGGGCTGCGGGGGACAGGGAGGGTGGCCGCCTAGTGGGTGGGGTGCTGTCAGGGCAGAAGTCTCCCCTGGGGAAAGCCGGAGCTACCAGGCAGCCGAGGGACAAGCCTGGAACAGACTGAGTTTGGGAAGGAGGGGGACAGCCGGCTTTAAGAGGGACCTCCCTCCCCTGCCTCTCTGGCTGCTGGAGGAAAGACAGGTGGAGTGGGATCCATGGTCAGGGGAGCCTGTGTCCAGCTCTGACACTCACCAGCCGGGAGACCTGGGGCTTCTGGGCCTCCAGTGCCTCAAATACACAGCCCCGACGCGTCCCTGGCACACAGTCGCTGGTGTTATGATGGGGAACACGGCCGCTACCAGCCTCGCAGGGCCCCCGAGCTCCCTGTCCCCTTCAAATGGAGAGGAGCGCCAGTGACGCCCTTAATTGCATTTTACTACCCTGAGGAATAAGGGCACAGAACCTCCCTGCTTCTCCCAAGGCATGAGATGAGAGCAGTAGCCCTCTGGCCGGGACAAGCTCGGCTGGGCCAGGCCGGACCTTGCCTTGCGAGCATCTCCTGGGATCGCTGAACCCAGCGCTTGCCACTGGGCCCTGGGGCTGAGTGGGGGTGTCCTCCGACGGGCCAAGTTAAGGTGTGCGGTGAGGTGCGTCCCGGGCTCTGGCCCTGACCTCTGGTCTCCTAAGCCCGCAGAAGCAGGGGGACAGAGCAACTCACGGCACAAGTGCTGTTCTTACCACGTTCTCATCGTGGCTCCCTTCGTCCTCTTCTTTGCCAAGCAAGTCTAAGAGCTTCTCTTTGATCAGCTGCAAGAGAATTGGGACGGGGTTGGTGGGGCTGGGGGAGCTGGGAGACCAGTGCAAGGGCTCAGCCCCGCCCCCAGCTCTGGGAGACCCTCCCCCGGCTTTTGGCTGAAGTGAGGTTTTGGTGCCAGAGCCTGAGGCTGGCGGACGCCCCAGGAGGGCCCCATCTGGCAGGGGGACTGTCTTCTCTTGGGGACGGAGGGTGCATGTGCAGCCCGGGAGCCCATTCCCGAGGCCGGGCCTGGGGGCCGAGGCCTGAGAGCCCCGTCTGTCCATAAGATCAGGGCACCCCTGAGTCCATAACATTTAATTCTGAGCAATAAAGGGAAGGCGTTCAACGTGTTCCCAGGTATGATGGAATTTCCATAACTTTATACAGCAAAACTTTTACTTCACAAAAATTAATAAACAAAGCAGAATAACATCCGCTTTGGGGCCTGATTTGGTTTGGGGAACAAGGTCACTATGCTGGGAGGCGGAGTGTGGCATGGCCGAGGGCCCTGGTCTCAAGGGTCCTCCACTTCCCCGCAAAGGTTCCCACTGGGCTTTGGCCAAGGACAGCCCCCTCTGGGAGTCAAAACACTGATATGCAGGCTCCTCTTGCTGGACCCAAACTTAGGAGGTCCTGGGGATGCTGAGGAATCCCCTTAGGAATTCTGGGGCCCCTGGAGCCCCCCGGACTCTGGGAGATGGCAGGGGTGGGGGGGGAGAGGAGGGGAAGGCTGAGGAGCACCGTGACGCTCAGAGCCAGAAGCCACGGTCAGCCGGCCGTCGTTGGAGAAGCTTCCAGAAGCCCTGCTCCAGCTGCCGGTTGAGGGAGCCCTCTCGGGCTGTGCATGGCCAGAAACCCGTGTGCCCTTGCTCTCCTTGCTCAGGCTTGATGGAGACCGCCAGGAAACGCCCCTTCCCTAAGCCTGCCTGCACCAGGACAGGCACTAGTCAGGTGACGGGCCACCCGGAGTGCAGGTGTGAGAGTGTGTGCCCGCGTGTGTGTGGTGTGAATGTAGGTGTGAATGTGTGTGTGTGAGTGATGTACATGAGTGCGGCAGAAGTGTGTGTGAACAGTGTGTGTGCGTGTGCTGTGCGCGGGTGCAGACACACACGTATGAAGCCGCCACAGCTGCTCTGGTGTGGGAGGGGCTCAGAGCTGGCCTCAGGTTTGGCTCTTCTCCTTCCCAACTCTTCCTCTCCCTTCCTTTGAGTGTGGACAGCCCACAGCTCTTCCAGCTCCCTGAGGATAGGAGCCGGCTTCGGTCTCTCTTGGGCCCACCCCCCTTCTCCCTGCCTAGGACGTGGTGATAGACAATCTCCATGGACAGGGAGGAGAAAGCAGGCTCTAGGTGGAAAGAGGCCATCCTCTCCCGCATGCTTTGGTTCTGAACATCGGGGCAGGACGAGAGCCCCAGCATATGGTCATTTCCCCACGAGCAACCCCAAGCTTACCTCATAAATATAATCAAAGAGCTCTAGTATTGTAAGGATACTAGCACCAATAAACAGTCCCATCTGACCACCAATATCACCTGGAGAGAGAGAAAAGATCAAAGGTTTGGCTTTAGTCACAACGCTTCTAGGAAGGGGTGAACAGATGAACTCAGAAGCCAGACCTTTGGAACGGTTCCCCTTCCACGGGGAGGCTGCGCCTGGCACGGGTCAGGCCTTGGACAACTCCCTCTCTCAGGGCACAGTGCCCAGTGGTGATGGGAACGAACCCGAAGGCTCTTGGAGGGCCTGGAGTAGACTGCACAGCTAACAGGCTTATTCAGTTACCTTCAGGACCACAGGGAGTGGACCCTTCTTTGGCTCTGGGCTGGGAGGAGAGACAAGAAGTGTGTGGTCTTTGCTTGGGGTGAGGGCAGTCTAGCCCAAGACTCATAGGTTGGGTGCTCTGGGTGGGGGTCTTGGGAACAATGGCCCAAGAGCCCCCCCCCCCAAATCATGACAAGGCCTACAGGGCCAACTCAGGGCACCTCTCACCCTTGGGATAAGGTCATAGGAAGCAACCCTTCCCTCCCCCACCTGAAGGTAAATGTTCAATTCGGTCTTTTTCTAGAATAGGGGCTCTTGCTGTGGGGTACACAGGCCCCACTGACCAAAGTCTTCCTTGACTGGTCTTTAGGTCTTCTCAATCCGGAGACCTGTACCCAGTGTAGATGTCTGGACCTACCCCAGGTCCATAAAACCAGAATCTCTGAGGCTGGGTCTGGAAGTCAGGATTTTTAAGTTCCCACGTGTCTCTCACACACCAGGGCTTGAGAACAACTCTCCTGTGGGAGTGGCAGGTGGTTGGAGACCCTTTGAAACCGAATGCAAAATGTTACATGTCTGTACCTGGGTATCTGTAGAGGGAGAGTCCCTATCTGAGAAGCTATTATTTGCCAAGGGGTTCTGGTCCCCCCAAAACGCAAATGCTTTGCTCCAGAGGCAGTGCGGTAGAACAGGGGGCTCAGAGGCCCTTAGTTTGGAGCGTGGCCACCGGCCTGCTGCGTGGCTTTGCTAAACCCTGACCTTCTCAGTGGCTTTGCCTTCAGAGGGCATTTGGTGGGGAGGGGAAGGGAGACCACTGTGAGGTCCTTGCCAGCTGGAGCCTCTATGACTCTCAGCTACTGGGCTGAGCAGGGAGAGTGCTGGGAAAGGGGGTGCATCCAGGGTGGGTGCCCAGTCTTACTGGAAACCCCAGGCTGACCTCTTGGTCTGAGAACTTTCTGTTGGCTCCATCTGCCCTCTCCATCCCTAAGGGGAGTCCGACCACCACAGTCCCAGGTGAGCAGGCAGAGAGGGCGGGGAGGGGGCTCCTTCTGGCGGGGCTTGGAGCTGGGCTCCAAATGGTTCCCCTCACTCCGCTCCCCCTGCTCTCCCTCATGCCCTTGGTGGGGACGTCACTGGGGAGTGTGTACTTACCGAGGTACGTGTCAGGTGTGAGGAGCGTGTGTGCTTGTGAACGCAGCGTGACTGAGTGTGGGCTACGTGTCACGGTGCTCTGTGTGAGCACGCCTGGCTGTCGATGGCTTTAGGCAGGTGGCCCTTTATGTCTAGGGTAGGGACGCTGAGTATGTCTAAGCTAGTGGGAGTGTGGTGTGGCGGAGGTGGGCCGCGCGAGCATGTCTGTGTGCACGGCCAGGTGTATGTGGTGGTCTGCAGCCACGTAGTGGGTACGCACATACGTGGCTCTGCTGCGCGTGGCCTGCTGGTGGGTCTGTGCTGCTCGCACTGGCGTGTGTGTACGCTTTGGGGGGGGTGTGCTATGTGTGGCATGAGGGCATGTGCGGTGTGCCCTGGGGGGAGGGCGGGCTGCACGGCGGTGAGGGAAGGGCCTGATGGGCCCAATGGCCGAGTGTGCGAGCGGCACACTCCCATCACGGGAGGGACAGATGGCGGCGCAGTTCTCTCAGCAGGCTATTCTGGGGGGGAACACGATGCTGGGACATGCCCATCCTCACAGCTGACGCGGAGATGAGCTATCCTTTCTGACAGATTCAGAGCTCAGGCCCTCCTCAGTGTGTGTGCATGTGTGTGTGTGTGTGTGAGAGAGAGAGAGAGCAAGAGAGAGAACGGTGAGCCTACGTTGGGGTAGGGAAGAGCCCTGTCTTGAGTTCTGTTTAGGAAATGAAGGTGACAAGGTGACAGAGGGGTGAGGGGGTCTGCATCTCCGGAGCATGACCTCTACCTTGGGCCCAAGGCATTAGTCTCTTGGCTCAGTCCTTTTTGGCCACAACAGTCTCCGAGACCCAAATGACAGCCACGTTAACCCAGCTGGGTCCCCGCTGTGGCCGAGTCCCCAGTCTCCTGCGAGAAGGGCAGAAATGCTCTGATGGCGTCTGGAAGCACCAGCTGGGCCCTGGGTAACTGGCATGGTGACTGTCCAGGTACCAGAAACTACTCTTCATGGACCTTCTGCGGGCTGGGTCTCTATCCCAGCTAACCATCGGAACAAACTCATCACGTGCTTTTATTAGACCCATTTTACAGATGAGGGACCGGACGTTCAGTGAGGCGAGGCCACATGCCCTCATTCTCATAGCTGGTATGCAGCTGTCTGCCTCTGTACCTGTCTCCTTCCCTCTGCACCTGCCGCCCGCCTCCCCCAGGGGTACCACTCTGAGTTGGCCCAGCTCCCAGACAGAAGAGCAGCTAATTCTCTTCGTAGGGACAGCACCATGTCCTTTCTGGAGAGTGAGCAGGAGTTGGGAGAAGGGCCCCAGGGGCAGGTCTTTTAACCGTCCACCCTCAGGGGTCTTGTGGGTTTTGCACTGGGTGGGGCGGGGTTGAAACGAACTCCCTGCATTCATTACGGGCTCATGCTGCCAGGGTTGTGGGTGTGACCTCGTGTGGGGGTGGCAGTCAGGTTTGTAGACATCTGGGGATGTGTGGCCCTTCTTTTGTGTTTGACAAATGACTCTCAGTCTACGGGGAACATCTGGCCTCCATGCTGCCATGGAGCTTTCCAGGTTGGGTTCCATCTGGGGCCCTCACTGCCTGGGGACCACCCCCAGCTCGGCCTTCCCTCCATTGGACAGCTCCTTCTCCCTGCTGTGGCTCCGGGGCTCACTCCAGCCTGGGGACAGAAGACCACGGAATCCGACAGGGCAGCACTGGAAAGGCCCTGAGAGACTTTTTAGCTCCCTTGCCTCGTGATGTCGATGGGGAAACTGAGGCCTACAATGGGGCATGAACTGGGCCGAACACCTCCACCACACTGGAGCCCTTCTCATTCAGGGACGGGGGAGTAATTAGTCCATGAAAAGGCCAGACTCCTGCGAAGGCGTATCTGTGTACCTGCCTGCCTGCCCCGCTGCCCATCCCCCTCTCTCCCCGCGGTGACCGGTGGAAATTAGCGCAGCAGACACTGACTTACCAAGTAAGGCAGCGACTTCATATGCCTTCTTCTGTTCAATTGTCTCATAATTGAGAGCTTCAAAAAATATATCCAGAACAAGGATGTTCTCTCTGCAGAGGGAATATTCAGTACCATGTGTGGTGAGAACCCTAGGGGCCACACGGACCATCAGACACAGCTTTGCCCTTGACAGCGGGTGAAGCTAAGCCCATGAACTTGCAACAACTGGCCCAAAGTTAGAGATGGTTAGTGACAGAGCTGGCCTTGGAACCGACTCCTGACCCCCAGCCCAGAGCTCTCTACAGACCAGAGGCACCAGGGGCATGTATCAGCTGTGCCCCTCTGTCCCTCAGCTGTTCCCTCTGTATCCTTTCCACAAGTCCTGCCTGGTGTCCAGCTCTCTGGGCCCCCAAAGGGTCTGCCTGCCTCCTCACGTGAGCTCAGTACTTTCTTGACAAGCTCTTCACTCTTTGGCCTTGCTTGCCGCAGCTGACCTCCTGGGCACCCCCATCCACTCCTGAGTGCCCCCCACATTCCTATTTGGATTTTTCTTTCCTTTTTTTTTTTTTAAGATTTATTTATTTATTTTAGAGAGAGAGAGAGAGAGCATGAGGAGGAAGGGCAGAAGGAGAGGGAGAGTGAGAATCTCAAGCAGACCCCCACACTGAGCATGAAGCCTGATGCGGGACTCGATCTCACGACCCTGAGATCTTGACCTGAGCTGAAACCAAGAGTCCAACACGCCCAGGCGCCCCCCAACTTGGATTTGTAACAAGCTTCTCCTAGTGGGAGGCCCCGACTCTAGCACGGCCAGCTGCTGGGGGCAGAGAGAGTTTTTAGGGAGCAAATCTGTATCTGGCTGGGGGGTTCCCTTTTGCTCCTTTAGGCGGGTGTGTTAACAAGACACATCTTGGCAGGAAAAGTTGCTGCCGGTGGCAGACGTCTGCTCAACAGCGGCGCCTGGCCCCGCCTATTCCCTGTCGCCCTCCTCGCTGGTCACAATGGCCTCGGTGCCCCTTGTTCTCAACCCGCTCAGCCAGAGCTGCCCCAGGACGGGCTTTGGTGGTGGTGCCGGCAAGAGGGTGCGCCTGGTGAGAGAGTCGCAAATCCTCCTCCCCCTGCACGGCTGCCTGACACACTGCTCAAAGTAAGGGTCACCATCGCTTGCCTGGGTGATGGCCCCTGCCTCCCCCCAGGCTCCCGCCCTTTCCTCTGGCTTCCCCTCCGTCCTCTACACCTGCCGCCTGAGGGATCTTTCTAAACCTGCTAAACTAAGTCACATTAAAAAAACATTACAATTCAGTTCCTCAGTCACACAGGCTACAGTTAAAATGCTCACCAGCCACATGTGGTTAGTGGCTCCCAGGTTGGACATCACAGACACAGAACATTTCCATCTTTGTAGAATGTTCTGTTGCAGGGCAGTGGTTGAAAATACACATTTGAGGCTGTCACCCACCCACTCAAAGCTCTTCAGAGCCTCCCTATTCTCTTTGGGGAAAGTCACTCCCTGTCCCCCACCCCACGGCCAGCTCTGCTCTTGCTCTGCCACGTCGCCCCCCTGCCACCTGCCGTGGCTCCCGCTGGCCGGTCTCTTCTCTGCCCTGTGCGGATCCTCTCTGCTCAGTCTCTGCCTGGGACACCTCCTCTCCCAAGGCTTTCATTCGTTCTGTTAGAAGATATTTTTTGAATGCCAACTATGTGCCAGACGTTCTCCAGCAGAGAACAAAAGGAAAGGCTCTTGCCTTCAGGGAGCTTGCAATCTAGTGGGGAACACACACACACACACACACACACACACACACACACACACGAATATGGAATTATACACTTGGGTGAGTGTTATAAAGGAAAACACCAGAGCACTTGGAGAGAAGAATAAAGGGAGAGGCACTCATTTAGCTGTTTGAGGGGATGACCTTTAAATGGAGACCTGCACAATGAGGAACCAGTTAGGTAAAATGTGAGAGGAAAAGCATCCCAGGCAGAGGGAAGGGAATATGCAAGGCCTCCCTGGAAAACTCCTACAAGCTCTTTAAAGGCGGGGGGCTGTGTCTTAACCATCTTTTTGTCTTTGCTTTCTGAGTCCTAAACACAGAACTTGGCCACAGCCAAGTTCAACTGATGTCTGCCAAATGGCGCCAAATGCTTCCCTTTGGCCTCTTCCTCAGTGGCCCCCACTTCCTCCTCGATCCATCCCTTCTGCCCCTGCCTACCATGCCCACTTGGCTTACGAGATATATTTTTCTGATTTGTTGAATTTCTTCTCGAGGTACTTGGCTGACGTCTTGCTGGGGATCTTCACCATGGAGAGCTCTTTGTTGTAGCGGGTCAGGTTGCAGGGTGTCCTGCAGAGACAGTAATTACTGTCCTTCTCCGCCAACAGACCTGCAGGGGAGAGAGGGGCGGGGCTTAGTCAGGTGTGGGGGCGGAGTCCCCGGGTTCCCGCCGAGGGACCTGAGCTCGGAGGAGGTGCCTTCCCCGGGCCAGGGAGGGACACGGCGCCGCCAGAAGGGGAGCTGGGCTTTGGCTCTAGGTTGGTGATGGTGTGAGCTTTCATAAAAAAGTGCCCACTCTTTCTGGGTTTCTCTTGGTCCTGTTCTCCTTTAACTTCCTTTATTGTTATGTTGCCCCTTAAAAATTGTCGAAAAGGCACCACTTTTGGAGAACGGGCCCCCAGGGAGTCCTGGCGCCCTCAGCTTCCCAGAGCCTTCTTCTCTGCTCCTAGCCTCGGTGTTCTCATCCACAAAGTGGGCCTCCCGTCAAGGGGCAAGCGTGGGAGACCATTTTATCTGAAACCCGGGGCTCCTCCCTAGCTGGTTAGGGCATAAGCAAAGATCCCCAATTCCTGTCCCTAGAAGCAACCTCTCTGCATGTAGAACACTTCTTTCCTTCAAGCTCCCCTCTTCCTCTTAGGACGGGGTGGCTAAAGACATCACTTTCCTCCCCCCCACCCTCCGTCTCTCTGATCATCGCAGTTACCCACGGGCTTTGTCGAATCTGTACTCCAAAGAGAGATGTCTTTGTACACGTCAGAAGTCTCTCACTCTCCTCTAAGCCCTGCCTCCCCCACCAGTCCTTCTGGAAGCATCTGGACGCAGGAGTCCAGAGCTGTCCCCCGCTTAGCTCCAGCAAGTGCAGCTGCTGAATGAAATTGAGTCCATATGATTTAAACACCCTCTCTGCTTGTCTTGATTATAAGTCACTTCCCAGGTCCAGAGAGAGGCAGGCATGTGGAGTGGGTCTAGCTTTGGGGTTGTAGCTTGTTTGTGGGATCTCCCGCACCCGAAGTTTTCCAGTGGGGGAATCGAGCAGATATTCCAACCTACAAGCACCCAGTAGGAGGAGGACGAGGGGGAAATGCATGCTGGCCACCCCCTCCTCCTCTCCCCCATCTCCTTTGGTGCCCACCGTCCATTCTCTCTCCATCTCTGTCCCCTCCTCTGAGTTCCTCAGTGCTCTCCATTCCCCCTGAACCCTTCCCCATCTCTTCTCGCACCTCTCTACTCCCTTTCTCTCCCTCAGTGCCTGGTTAGCCCTCATCCGCCTGCCTGCATCCTTGCATCTGTTCCCTCCCCACGCTTCTGTCCTTTCTCCTCTCCACCTTCCTCTGCTGTCCCTGCAGTGCCCTGCCCGGTCAGCCTCTCCTCCTCCTCCATTCTCCCTTCTGCCCCATTTCTCCCATACCCAGAAGGCCTCTGAGGTCTCAATCTCAGCGCCCCCCCCACTCCATTTGTCCCCCAGTACTGACCTAGGGCAGGCTCGGCGCACTCCTTGTGCTGCTCAGGAGTGCAGAAAGGGGCATCCCCTGCAAAGAAGAGACACAGGGAGAGGTACTCAGGCAGCAACATCTTCCTGCTGGGCTGGGGAAGGGGAGTGCATCCTGCTGGGGGGGGGCAGCATCCCCAGCGGGCATTCAGAAGGGAACCTCCATGGAAGGGAACCGCCCATCAGAGCTGCCTGAGGGCAGCTGGGGGACAGCGCACCCAGAGCCAGGGGATTGGGTCCGTTCTGCTCTGTGAGCCTGGGCAGGCAATAATAATAGGGTCCGCCTAGCTAACTTCTCCCAGATTGCTGTGCTGGTCCAACCAGCTCAGTTGGGTGATAGGTGAGAAAGCCTTGGTGGCTGATAGCAGGGAGGTGGTGGAAAGCACCTGCTAGGTCTGGAGCGCATATTCGCCTGTAACACACATGAAATAGGAAACACTGTGTCTGTTTTCCCCGGCGAGACTTGAGGCTTAAGTATCCTGCCTTCCCAGGACACCAGAGCTAGCAGTGGTGGAGATGGGCTTTGAACCCAGGTCAGTCTGACCCCGAGGCCAGGGCTCTTTCTGCCACACCCCTCTGCTGTCTGTGAGCAAGGGCTGCTTTGTAAGTCTCCTCTTGCTCTGCCCTTAATTCCACACTAGTAACTGAGAGGCCAGTAACAGTGTCATGAGTGTAATGATTAAAATCTACTGCTTGCTTTTGGCTCAGGTTCCATGGGGGAACCTCACTGGCTGCGACCCAGCCTGAGCATCAGGCAGCTAACATTCATCAGTGCTCTGTTCTCCTCCCTGGTCTCTCTAGAAATCCAGAACCCCCCCACTTTTTTTCCTTTCGCCAAATGCTAAAGTTAAACCTACCACAATGTCCTTTTCTTGCTATTTCCCCAAGCACCTTTCTCAAGAGCGGAGAGCTGATATGCTTCCTCATTTCCAACAGTAACAATGTAACTGGTGTGTTTCTCTTTTTGCTCTGTCTTCTGGGAGTCTCAGAGGCAATTTCAAAGATCAACAATTATATATTTAGATTAGTAGGAAAATTGTTGATGACTGATGGAATAATTCAGAATTTGTCTAGAAGCGTGTTCATCTTAGCATTGGTTATAACAGAAAACAATTTATAATGAACTATACGTCCAATATAAGGATTTAGTTAAATAAACTTAAATCAAGTATGATACAACTATGAAATAGTGGCCATAAAATATCACAGCGACATTCCCAATACATAGGGGGTCATCAGTCAATAGTACTTTTGGTTTCCTCTCCCCATGTGCTAATACAAGGACCACTGACTTTTGCACTTTCATATTTTAGCCTAATTTTATCTTCATAAAAACTAATGATTGTGTTTTAAAGATAATGAAGGTAAGAACAGAGAATTTTAGTAACTTGTGCTAGGTCACACAGCAGGTGAATGGAGGAATCTGAATTAGAAGCCAACGTCCCTGCCTCCAGCCTGTCATTCTTCCTCCTATGCTGTGATACCAAACTCTTCATGCTCGAATCAGCCCTCCCACCCTCCACCCCCTGCACTTCTGCTCCTGATTAGCTGACCATCGCTAATGAGATCATCTAATGAGATGGCTGCATGCCTTGTTAGTCTGACAACAGAAATGTCAGCACATGCACATTTATTTGCTAGCTGATGGACTTTTGCCTCATTCGAAAGAGTACTAGACATTTGGAGGCGAGAAGGGAGCCATCTGGAGGAAAGCAATAGACACCTGGATGTTTGAACAGGTACCATAACAAGATTCAAGAATTGTAAGCACTCAGGTACCTGGACACTGAACTCTAGGAGGTAAGAGCAGCGAACAATTAGCAAACATATTGAGCGCTGGGAGGAGCATTCTTCAAACATCTGGTCACTTCTGGACACCAGGATGCTGCCTTGGTTGCTAGTCTGAATGCTTCTATCTGCCCTCTAAGTGTTTGGGACCAAATACTAGCCTTCCCAGAACAGAGTTCCTGTGGATCCTCGTGGAGTGGGTACGGTGTTTACCACTGGGGTGCGAAGTGCAGAGAAGGTCCCAGGCAGTCCCTGGCACTGACCTGGCATGTGCACCATGCGGCAGTTACAGTTCTCCACGATGTAGCGGGTCTCACAGTCAATCCGACAGGCGGTGATACTGTAAACAGGAAAGAAGTCGAGTCCCATCTCTGAGGATCGGCACTCGCCCCAGGGTGGGGGCAGGTACGTGAGCTGCAAGACAGGAAGGTGGGGGCAGCAGTCAGCCCCGGAGGTTCAGCATCGACAGCCCCAGGATCTCATTCATTCACTTATTCAATCAACAATTATCGAGTGTCTCCTGCATGCCGATCTAACTCCATTGACCTCATAGGCTTTCAGCGTTGGACTCCAATACTAGTTTTCCTGTCTTGTAACCTTCCCATAAATGCTGATCTCAAAGTCTCTTACACGTGCCACGTGTCTTTCTACTTCCATACTTTGTCATCTTGAGTCCCTTGGAATGACCCAACTAAATTCTTACCCTCTTGGCTGGGAACATTGGGACTCTAGACCTAGGCTTAGGGGCCAAAGCCTGCAGGAGGAGCCAGGAAGAAATGGCGTAATCAGGGTTATTTATGATCCGTGGCCCAGACTAGAGCAACTCTCCAGTGTCATGTTGTGGACCAACTCCTATGGGAAAAATGTCATTCTTATTTTCAGAGGTCCGATGACCATAGAACGCTGTCATGCCTATGAGACGTGCCTGCTGGATATGGGGGAGGTGAAGGATAAGGGAAATTAATGGCAATGAGCACTTACTATGTGTTAAGCCCCAAGCTAAGTCCTTTATAGCTATCTTTTTTAAGAAATTGAAGAATAAAAAAGCAATAAAATGCATACGTTTTTCAGAGCACAGTTCAACAAATTCTGAAAAATGTATATACCTGTATACCTACCACTTAAATCAAGACTTAAGACATTTTAAAAAAAAGGTTTATTTACTTACTTGAGAGAGAGAGAGAGGGAGGGAGAAAGCTCGAGTGCAGGGGAGGGGCAGAGAGAGAGAGAGAGACTCTCAAGCAGAGTCCCTGCTGAATGTGGAGCCCAACACAGGGCTTGATCCCAGGACCCTGAGACCATAACCCGAGTGGCTCAAGAGTTGGCTGCTCAACTGACTGAGGTACCCAGGCGCCCCAAGACCTCAGATATCACCCCAGAGTGTTTCTTCCTGTCCCTTTCCAATCAACCGCCATCCACCCAGCCAGTCTCTGTTACGGATTCTACCACCATAAGTTGTCTTTGTCTGTTCTCAAACTTCATATAAATGAACATTTACACTAAGCACGTCTTTGTGCCTGGCTTCTTTTGCTCAACATAATGTTTTTGAGATTTATCCACATGGTCGTGTGCATTAGTTCATTCTTTTTTTTTTAAATCGCTGAATAGTTTTCCATGTATAAATACACCACAGTCTGCATCCGTTCACCCGAGGACGGGCACTTGGATTGTTGCCAGTTTTTGGTAATTATGAAAAGTCCCTATTAACATTATATACAAGTCAGTTCAGGTTTCGGACAGGTATTTTAATTTCTCTCAGGTCAATGGCTAGGAGTAGAATCGCTGCTTCATCAGCTAGGTCTAGGGATAACTTTATAGAAAGTGTGACACTGTTATCCACGGTGGTTGAACTCCCTTTCATCCCTACCAGGAGCGAACGAGAGTTCTAGTGACGCCGCATCCTTGCCCAATCTTGATTTTGTCCCTATGTCTAATTTGAGACATTCTTGTGGGGGTATAGTTCTATCTCGTTGTTTCTATTTGCAGTTCTCTGATGATTGATGATCTCGAGCCCAATGTTGAGTGCTAATTGGCCATTCATATATTATCTTTTGCGACACGTCTCTTCAAGTCTTTTGCCCATTAAAGAAACTTGCTTACTTTTTACTTTTATTATTAAGCTGTAAGAGACTCCGTATGTTCTGGATACAAGTCCTTTGTCAGATATGGGTACTGAGACTATTTTCTCTGTACCTCCTATAGTTTGTGGCTTACGTTTTCATTTTCTGAATGGTGTGTTTTTTTCCTGCTTTCAAAATCCCTCATTAAGATGTCATTTACTTATAATAAAATGCATCAATTTTAATGTACAACTGAAAAAATTTTTACAAGTGCATACATCCTGGTAACAACCATCCTAATTGAAATGCAGAACATCTCTATTGACTCTGAGAAATGCCCGATTTGCAGTCTCCTCCCAACCCTCAGGCCATCACCGATCTGCTTTCTGTCATAAATTAGTCGTGTCTGCTCTAGGATTTTATATAAATAGAAGCATACAGCATGTACTC
Source organism: Ailuropoda melanoleuca (assembly GCF_002007445.2). Lineage (NCBI taxonomy): Eukaryota > Metazoa > Chordata > Mammalia > Carnivora > Ursidae > Ailuropoda > Ailuropoda melanoleuca. Next base: position 7,476,669 of record NC_048230.1, read on the forward strand.
TTTTGTGTCTGCCTTCTTTCTCTCAGCAGAATGTTTTCAAGATTCATTCATGCTTTTGCATGTCTCAGTAGTTCATTCCTTTTTATTGCTGAATTTTTCTTCTTCCTCTCTGGTCTCTATTTTTTTTTCTTGCTTCAGTGCATTGGCCAGAAACTGTATATTGTGTAACGTTGGAAAAAAAGTGAAGAGAGAGGCTATTCTTACCTTGTTCCTGATCGTAGGAGGAAAGGGTTCATTACTTCACTATTAAATATGTTAGGCATATTTTTTTTCTTTGATGCTCTTCTCAGATTGAGAAAGTTTCCCCCTATTTCTAGTTTGCTGAGCACTTTTATCTTTAATGGGTATTGAGTGTTGCCAAATGTGTTTCTTGTTTCTACCGAGATGATCCCTTGATTTTTCTCGTTTATTCTGTTAATAAGGTGATTGATGCTGATTGGTCCGTAGCTGCTGAACCCACCTTGCATTCTGGCATAAGCCCCACATGGTCACGATTTATTATTCCCTTTATATGTTCTTGTATTTGATCTACTAATGTTTTGTGGAAGATTTTTCATCTATGCTCATGAGTGATATTGAATTTATTTTACTTTTCTTGTAATGCTTGCTCAGGTTTTGGTATTGTGGTTATGCTAACTTCATACAAAATTTATAAAGTGTTTCTTTTTTTTCTATTTTCTCAGTTTGTGTAGACTTGGTATCATTCCTGTCCTAAATGTGAAGCCATCTGGACTTGGTGATGGTGTGTGTGTGTGTGTGTGTGTGTGTGTGTGTGAGAGAGAGAGATGATTTTTAATTATGAATTCAATTCCTTTAGTAGATTTAGAGACAATCAGACTTTCCAGTTCTTCTTGCGGTGTTTTTGTTGTGTTGTTTTCCAAGGAATTTGTCCATTTAATCTAAGTATTTGGATTTATTAGCATATGCTTATATATAATATTCTCTTATCATTTTTTAAATGTCTGCAAAATTGGTAGTATTGTCTTCTCTTTCATTCCTGATATCGGTAACTTGTGTTACCTCTTATTCCTTATTGTTTTTGATTTCTAATTTAATTATGCTTTGATCAGGAAACATACTCTTCATGGTTTCATTCCTATACAATTTACTGAGAGTGAATTATAGTCCAGCATTTAGTATATCTTGGTGAATGTTCCATGTGCACTTGAAAAGTATGTGTCTTCTGTAATTGTTGGCGTAGGTATTTTATAAAAAGCAATTAGGTCAAGTTGTTGGATAGTGTTACTCCAGTCTTCTATATCTTTACTGAATTTTTGTCTAGTCAATCACTGAAGGAGAAGTGCTCAAATCTCTAACAATGACTATAGATTTGTCTGTTTCTCCCTTTAGGTCCATCAATTTTTGCTTCATGCATTTTTGAAACTTTATCATTAGGCACATACATATTTAAGATCATGATATCTTCTTGAGAAACTGATTCTGTTTTCATTGTGAAATAACTCTCTTTAGCTCATGCAATAATTTGTCTTGAGGTTTACTTTGTATATATAGACATATCAGCTTTCTTATGCTTACTTATCTTTTCCTATTCTTTTAATTTTTTGGCCCACCCTTTTACTTTCAACCTATCAGAATATTTTTATATTTAAGGTACATCTGTAAACAGCCTATTTGAGTGCTGCTATTTTACCCTGACAATCTCTGTGTTTTAATTGGAGGGATTAATACATTTACATTTAATATCATTCTGGATATGGTTGAGTTGAAGTCTACAGTCCTGCTCTTTGTTTCCTATTTGTCTCCACTGCTATTTCTTCCTTTGTTCTACCTTCCCTGACTCCTTGTGGATTAACTGAGTATTGTTTTAGTAGATCATTCCATCTCCTCTATTGGTTTTTGATTTATACCTCTTTGTATTATTACTTTTAGTGGTTGCTCTAAGATTTATAATATGCACCCTTAACGTATCAGAATCTATTTTGAATTAATATAATACCACTCCTCATAAAATTCTATTTACATCCCTTCCTGTCCTTTATGCTATTGCTGTCATATATTTTACTTTTACATCTGTTATAAACACTACAGTATACTCTTACTATTTCTGCCTTAAGTAGCCCACTGACTTTCAGAGAAGTCAAGATAAGAAAGAAAACATATTCAAATTTAACCATATATGTACCATTTTCACTGTTTATTCATGGTTTTTTTTTAAAGATTTATTTGTTTATTTGAGAGAGAGAGAGAGAGAGACCATGAGTGGGAGGGGCAGAAGGAGAAGGAGAGAATCTCCAGCAGACTCCATGCTGAGCACGGAACCTGATGTGGGGCTCCATCTCACGAATCTGAGATCAGGGCCAGAGTCAAAACCAAGCGTCGGATGCTTAACCGACTGCACCACCCAGGCACCCCTGCTGTTCATTATTCTTTTGTGTAGATCTGCATTTCCATTTGCTGTCAGTTCTCTTCAGGTGGAAGAACTTTATCATTTCTTTTAGTATGGGTTCACTCGTGGCAAACAGTCTCTGTTTTCATTTATCTGTAAGATGTGTTAATTTTGTTTTTATTTTTGAAACACATTTTGGCTGTGTATAGAATTCCAGGTTGTTAAGTGTCTTTTTTCACCATTTCAAAGATATTCCACTGTCTTTTGGCCTCTGTTGTTTTTGATGAGAAATCAGTCATCATTTTTTCATTGCTCCCTCTCTTCTCCTCTGACTGCTTTTAAGATTTTGTTGTTGTTGTTTTGTTTTCAGGATTTTGACTGTGCCATACCTACATGTGGTTTTCTTTGTATTTATCCTTCTTGGAGATCACTGAGGTTCCTGAATCTGTGGAATGATGCTTTTAAACAACTTTAGAAAATTTTTAGACAATATTTCTTCAATTATTTTTTCTTCTCCATTCTCTGTCTCTGTTCTTGCTGGGATCCTATTTATATGCATGTTGGTTTGCTTGATACTGTTTCACAAATCACTGGGGCTCTGTTCACTTTTACCAGTCTTTTTTCCCCCCTCTCTGTGTCTCATTTGAATAATTTCCGTTAATTGGCCTTCAAGTTTGGTGTTAATTTATTGTTTTGTCTCCAGTCTTCTGATCATCCCCAGCCAATAGTTTTTCTGTTTCAGGTAATTATATTTCAGGTGTAGGTTAACCTTTTAAAAATTTTTTTCATATCTTGTCTAGAAGTTTCTCATTATTTACATCTCTTTCTGTAATTTTTTAACATGCTTATCATTGTTATTTTAAAGTTGCTGTTTCTGATTCCAACATAGGCTATATGCAGATCTGTTTCGCCTGGTTGTTTATTTGTCTTTTCATATTTTCCTTCTTTTTTCATGTGTCTAGTAGGTTTTGATTACATATGGGGGACGTAGTCTTTTTTAATTGTATACTGGACATTGTGAATAACTCTTTATAGTGACTCTGGATCAGTTATCTTCCACTGAATAGTGTTGGGTTTTGTTCTAGGAGGCAGTTAAATTCATGGTGAATCTCTTTGATTTTGTGGAGGCACAGTTTAGGCTTTGTTTATAGGTGGGTGTATTTTAGTTTTGCCCTTCATTCTGGACTGTAGCTCTTTGTTTTGGGATGTGATCTTAACTCCTGAGGAATGACTTTTCTGGGATTTTGGTGGAAGGTCTGAGGTGTTTATCAAGTCTCTCCAACTTGGTGGGACTTGGATTTCAAGTCTGTCTCCCCCCATTGGCAGCTGCTGAAATCACTGCCCATTTCTTTCAACAGTTGTTTTTCTCCTGACCTTCTTGGAGTCTCTCCCCATCTGTACCAAGTTTGAGGTTCAGGCCAGGACTTTAGGGAGGTTTATAAAAAGTTTGGGGACTCCCCATCTGGGGGCGACCCTTCTTTTTAGGATTTCTCTTCCCAGTTTTTTAGCCTTTCAGGCAACCCTGAACTCTGACTTCTGATTTCTTAACTCAACGGCTGCTGCTTCCTTCTTGAACTCTATCCCCAGGATTCCCTTAGAACTTGGCGTGCCTTCCGGGGGAGGTCAGGTCAATAAATGTGTACTTCACTCAGTGTGGTTCCCTTCCTTCAAGGGCTGTGTATCTTCCAGTTTCTGCCTGCTTTTCGTCTCTTTCCAGTGCCACCAAATAGTAGCTTTAAAATATTTTGTGCAGAATTTGTAATTGCTTTTTTTCAGGAGAGTTTGTCTGATATAAGCTGCTCCACCATTACTGGGAACTGAAAGCCTCTATACTTATTTTATTTAACATTCACAGGACTCCTTTGAGGTTTGCTGTTCCTATTCTCATTTTATTAATGAGAAACTTGAGTATCAGAAAGGTTAAGTAGCCCGTTTAAGATCACGAACCTGCCCAGTGGCAGAGCCAGCAGATAGGCCTGGGAATTTCTGACTCTGGCCTTGTGCTTATCACACTACGTTGTCTCTAGAGTAACTTGGTGGGAGGGAGGGAGGAGGGTGGGAGGGAGAAACACTCCAAGAAGGACTTTTCCAGAGCCTTTCTTTTTCTTTTAATCTCATGGTTTCTTTCTTCTTCCTTTCTCATGGTTTGCTTTACTCTTTCATCTTTCTTTGGAGGTCATGAGTTGGCCAGGATTTTGCACAAATTTCCTGTACGACCTTGGATAAGTCACTGCTGTCTTCTGGACCTTAGTTTTCCCATCCGTAAATAAGGAAGTTTGGGGGTAGGAGGTATCCTCTGATTAGAATGGATTGGGTCCCCTATGTTGCTCAGTATTGGATCATTAAACCCCCAAACTGGCTTTGGGAAAAACTAATCGTGACTTTTGGCAAAGCGACGGGTCTAAAATGATATAAATGAACTCTGGAGGGGGGGCTCATTTCTTTTTCTCTTATTAAAACAGGTTCCCACAGTGGGTCAACCAAGAATGTGGCTGGTAAAACTGGGACGGTGATGAGCCAAAGTCTGTTCAGGGTCAACCACATCCCTTTTGCTGCAGAGGTCACGACCCGGATGCCACGGCTGCCACGGCTGCCACGGCTACCCTGTTGTGGCTGGTTCATCACCTGTTCCATCAGCTTTTCTGAAGACTCACACTGTAGCAGCTGGAAAATCACAGCACGTACAGCATCAACTCTTGCTTACCAATGAGTATCTGAAAGTGGGATGGAGTATTTGTTTATCCTGGGCAAGCAGAGCCTCAGGGGCCCTGAAGCACCGTCTTCAGATATCTGAAGGGCTGTCTCAGGGAAGAATGAGATTTGTTTTCTGGCTTCCCAAGGGAAAGACAGATACAAGGATAGCTGTAGTAAAGGAAATGAAGACGATGATAACATTTATTGATGTCGGGCACTGTGGTGGGCACATTACATGCGTTACTTTAATCCTAATGAAGGATACATTCGGGCTCAACTTTCTAACCTACTAGCATGATTCAATAATACAATCACTGTCTTGAGAGTGAATTCCCCATCCTGAGGAGTGTTCAAGTAGACGCGACATGAACCCCTGGCTGGGATGGGAAGGGAGAGATTCAGGCACTGGGTGTGCAGTGGATGAAATGGCTTTAAGGCCTCTTAAGTCTCTATGTCCTATCATATTGGACATAGATCCTAAATCTATTCTTTTCCTAGGAGGATTGGAGGCAGTGGAAGGAGCCAGACAGAGTCTTGAACGCCACTCTTTCATGGGCCAGCTGTGTGACCTTGGTAATTCCCCCACCCCAGCTGTGAGTGCCCTTGTCTGATCAAATGAGATTAATGCCCTGCAGCCGGCAGGTGCTCACCAAGACTTAGGGCCCAGCCCCATCACCTAAAAACTCCCTCATGTTTCTCTGCCCCTTCATTCATGCAGCAGGCCGCTCAGCAACGCCTCTGCTCGCCTACAGTTCGGTTCTGCAGACCTGCAATCTCCGCCCTTTTTGATCGAGTTACTTTGAGTTGGATTTATTATGATAAGGACTCTTGCTGACCAGAGGCAGCTGGATCTAGGGGTCTGGAGCTGGGAGAGAGGAGAGACGCCCGGGATGGAGCCTCGAAGTATTCTTGCACGTACTTGACATCTCACCCTCCCTTACCCTGCTTTTCCACTGTGCCATGGAAACGGGGGCTTTGGATAATTGCTGAAATTTATGAACTGAACAAAGAACTCAGCACTTTTGTGATTGAATATTCTGGTGCTTGCCTTTCATTGCTCCACTGTCTCGAGGCCTCTGTCCACAGTCGTTTTCACTTTCGAGAGAGAGAAGCTTGTGTTTTGCTGCCTCCCTGCCTGGGGACATACTGGGCTGTTCCTCAGTCACGGGCTCTCCCAGCGTCCCCAGCCCATAGATCCCGAGGAGGGCCAGCAGGTGGCGCTGCAGTTAGCACAGCTGCCCACGGGCCTGTCTGCTGTTTGAACAACACGGAGGGAGTCAGTGGGTCTACCTTGCCAAGCTCCCTGGCCTTTTCCTTGTGTCTGCAGCCCACACTCAGTCCTTGGCTGGGATGCTGCTGTGGGGGCACTGGGGCTGGAGAGGTGAGTAAAACGGGACTCCCGTTTGCCTAAGCCCTACTTCTGCCAGCATAGTATGGATGTCCCCAAATCCCGGGGTGGGGAGGGGGCTGTCCCCTGCCTCTTCCCCCAGCCTGCACAGCTGAAGGGTAGTGGGCAGAACAGAACGCTATCACTGACAGCCTAAGTTACTTAAGTACTCTGGTCCTCAGCTTCCTGACCTGCAAAACAGAGCTAATAATTTGCAACTCACAGGGCTTCTTTGAGGGTTAGATGAGACTAGGCCTGGCACCTGGCACAGTGCTTACATGTGTTTGTTGTCTTTAGGTTAGGGAAGCACCTATAAAGGTCCTTCATTCAAGGTGGCAGTCTGGTGGCTGGTCCCACGTGCCTGTCCTAACTGGCATCCCCTCTCCAACCGTACCCAGATCTCTCCCTGCCCACTGGATCTCAGGCCTCTAGGACAGGGTCTGGCACATAGTAGGTGCTTCATAACTGTTTATCGAATGAATTGCCCCATCCTGTTTTCTCCTAGCCTAAGTACAGAGGACGAGTGCAAGGGGCTGCCCTCTCCAAGTCACACAGGAGCAGAGGGCCCACTCTGTCGTCCCCATAGGCTCTGCACTGAAGTGGGCTCGGCACCAAATTCCATCTGAGTCCTGGACTAGTCAATGGCAGGTTTTCCTTCGTGACCTTGGGCTTGCCACTCAACCTCTCTGAGCTCCTCTGTCCCATCTGTAAGGGGCAGGACTCTAAGGGTACTACACTCTCAGAGGTCCCAGTTTCTAGGATCAGGTGACCATGAGGTCCCCCTACCTCTTAGCCAGACTCTGTGATCTCCCACTCATTTTTCCACCTCCCACAACTGCAAACTTCCGCCTTGCCCACCCAGATGGAGGGGAAGTCAGAGCCTGCTTTCGAGACATAATTTTCAGTTTGATGTTTTTATTGAATCCTGCCGAATGATTTAGTGTGTTCACAAATGATTATATTGTGCTCCTTTTAAACAATACTAAAATCAAATAAAATGCTAAAATCAAATCTACCGATCAGTCACAGACTGCAATGGGGTGTCAGGGGAGACATGTCCTTGTAGGCAGCACAGAAGCCGTGGAGTAGCTCCATCCCCCGTCCCTGCCGGCTCCAGGGACAGTTCAACAACAAGGTCAAAACAGAAGACATGGCAGAGGGAAGAAGCAAAAGCCGTAGTGACTGAGCAGGAAGAACACCTGCCAGCTTGAGTGCACCTGCTACGTGCCAGGCCACGGAGTAGGCACTTTCAAGAATATCGTCCCCTTCAGTCCTCACGCTGACCCTGCGAGAAGAAGCACTATGCGCCCGAGAGACTGACTGTAGACGGGCTGATAGTATAGGCACAGCTGATATTTACTGAAGCCTCATGAAGCACCTTATTGCTACTGACTCCTTGAATTCCCACATCAGCGTGATGAAGGCTTTTATGCCTTCATTGTGTATCTGCCAGGACTGGAACGCTGAAGTGACTATGGTCATGGAATTAGAATGCAGCAGTCTGCACCTTTAACAACTACCTACATGGAAAGGATCGGCCACAGGAAGTGGGGTCCACAGGGAGTAGAGGCAATTCCTGGGTGGGCGGGTGGAGGCTGGGGCAGAGATTTGAGAGATGGGAACATGTGTTCTTCAGACCCCAACATGGGAAATAGTGCATAGATTCATTGAACAGTTTAGTCCTCTCAATAACCTTGCTGGTTAAATGCTATCATCCCCATTTTACACATGAGCAAATTTGGGTCACTTTCCAACACCACACAGCTGAGAAGTGGCGGAGGCAGGATACAGACCCATGTCTGTCCAACTGCAGGGCTCCTGGTTGGGGGTCAGGAGACATCCTAATCTTGGCTCTGCTGTTATGCAGCTGTCCTCTCTGGGAGCTTAGCTTTTTCATCTGCAAACCAGGTGACTGCTTCGCTCCCCCATTCTGGGTACATGGCAGGCATCACTAGTCAATCACAGATGTGGTCTCGGAACTTAGCTAAACACTGCCATTTGATTGAATTTGAAACTGAGAGGAAATGGATTTGTGGAGGCTTTATCTGTAGAAACCTGAAAACTACTCATTGTTGAATATTCACATAGACCAGATAAATGCCGAGCAGAGCAAATTATTATATACCTTATAAAATACAGAATGTGACTTCCTTACAAGAAGAGTAACCATAACCTGCTCTCTTCGTAGGAGCATCCCCGACTGGTATTTGGACCATTTGGACCAGAGGAAGATTCACCCAATCAGAATTCAGTGATGCCCTGATCCCGCACTGAGGTCACACAGAGTTCCTTGTTGTGCTGGCTGGAGACTGGTCGTAGTAGCTGACACAGCACTTTGACAGCAATCAATTTAAAAAGTGAATTACCCATGGTTTGTGACTAATAATAAATAAAAAGGTATATCCTTTGCAAAAATATCTATGAGTGGGAGACAACAAGAGCAGAAAATGGTGAATCACTTATGCAAAAAGCAAGAGGATTTTTTAAAAAAAGACTGTAACTTGTCTCATTCTAACATGACTCTTACCTCGGGACTTGCTGGCTCTAGATAAGCCTCTGAAGCTCTGCAAGATTCCTTCCAGCTTTTGTTTCATGGGGCAGACACCCTCTGCAGTTTCATTTTTACCCATCCATCCATCTACCTGCACCCACCCATCTACTCATCCATCCATCCATCCATCCATCCATCCTTCCATTCATCCATCCATTCATCCATCCCCACCCCTCTACTTATCCATCCATTCATCTACCCATGTCTACCCATCCATCTACCCATCCATCAATCCATCCATCCACCCACACCCACCCATCCACTCATCCACCCATCCACCCATCATTCCACTCATACCCACCCATTCATTTATCCATCCATCCACCTACCTGCACCCACCCTCCCACTCATCCATCCATCTATCCTTCTGTTCATCCATCCATTCATACAAATACCATCTACCCATCCATTAGTCCATCCATCCATCCACCCATGGCCACCCATCCACTCATCCATCAATCCATCCATCCCTCTACCCACACCCACCAATCCATTCATCCATCTGTCTACCCATCATTCCACCCATACCCACCCAACCACTTATCCATCCATCCATCCATCCATCCATCCATCCATCCACCCATCTACCCATGTCTACCCACCCACCCATCCACTCATCCATCTATCCATCCTTCCATTCGTCCATCCGTTCATCCATTCATCCATCTACCCATGCCCACTCATCCACCCATCCATCAATCCATCCACCCATCTACCCATGTCCACCCACCCACCCATCCATTCATCCATCCATCGATCCATCCACCCATATCTACCTGTCCATCTATTCATACCTCTATCCATCTATCCACACCCATCCATCCACTCATCCACCCATCTATCCATTCACCTACCCCCCTCATCCACTTTCCATGTGTCCAATAAACATTTATTTAACACCTATTCTGTTCTAGGAACACTGCTAGAAACTGGGGCCATGACAATGAATGAGATGTGGTTCTTGTGACTGCGGGGCTTACAGTCTAGAAAGGACAGACATGCACATAACAAAGTAAGTGCTGTCATGGGTGACACTGTACAGAGGCAGTGGGGGCACTGAGGACAGAATGGCCAGACCAACTCAGAGTAGGGGAGCTCAGAAAAGACTTTATGGCGGGGGTGGTCACCTTTGAGCTGAGTTGAAGAAGACTGTGTGGTTCATCAGGCAGAGGAGAAATGGGGAGGACGTTCGGGGTGGAGGGAACTGCCTGGGCAAAGAGGCACAGAGGAAAGGAGCCCTGGCCTGGCAGGGGAGCCTCAGACAGGTAGTAAGGTGAACATATGGGTGAGTGTCAGGAGGGGTTGTGCTGCTCAGTGACCCGGGTGATTGAAAATTCTCCATGATCGTTGCTGTGAGTCCTGTGCACACAGCAAATATGCGTCACTAGTGGGAAGCAACCCCTGCTAACCCCCGCCCTCTCCTCCACTGCTGATGTAAGAGCTGCCTCGGCAGGAGAGTGTTTTTAGTGTGTCCGTGCATGCCAACGCACCATTATAATCACATCTTCATCTGGACACGATCTCCTGGGCAAGTGCAGTCGGCACCGGCAGTGCGCTCTCAGCAATTCGCCTTGCTGCATGATTTGTTGGCGGAAACAGGCAGAAGGAAAGTGTTGCTGGGAAGCAGGCAGGGAGGCGGCCTCACCCAGAGGAATGAGCTTGGAGGCACACAGGCCTAGCTGGGTCACTTACAGGCCCTTCCCCCTTCAGGATTTCTTCATTCCCTCCAACCCTGGACCGGGCTATTGCTTTATGTGTCCCTTTGTCTTTCCCTGTCCAGGGCCCAGGCAGGTTATCGCCCTGGCTTGTCAGTGCTGCTGGGGTCCTAGGGTATAGAACAGGGGCGTACTGACTCCCCCAGCCCCTTCTCTGACCCACACTTTCAGCTCTGTAAGCTGGAAAGTGGCCATTTGGGTTCTAGACTGCATCTCTGCCCTGTATTTTCTTCCCTTCATCTTTCTCCTCCTCATCTTCTTCTTCTTTTTTTTTTTCCTGGTTGCATTTCCATCTAAGAAAACCCCAGTCCAGCTTCCACCCTCCAGTATCATCAACTGAAGAGTCGGGAAGAGGCCAGGAGACTGACCTCTCTCTATGCTGAATTGGACTATCAGAATGGCTGTGGACAGCTGTGTAGGGCGTGCACTGCACAACAGCAGGAGGTTCCACTCACAGGGACTGAAGTGTGAATGTCACCTCCAGAGAGTGCACAGGCAGCCCTGAGCAGTCTGTTTCCCTCTACTGCTGTCCCACCTGGGGCTTCACTCGCTCCTTGGCTAACCATCTAGCTTCAATCCCCGTCACCCCACTGTTTCCCCTCAGATAACTTCCCTTTACAGGTTGGCCTCTGTTCACCATCTCTTTTGGAATGGGGGCCTTTTATGACCTTGCTTTTTTCAATGGGTATATTTGAAACAGAAGTTGGGTCCAGGTTGCAATGTTCACTTAACAGGCTTTCTTAAAGTGGAACACACCTCAACGCGTTTGTGACAGTGTTGGCTCCTAGCTCCTTTCAAAATCCACTCTTCACATATCTGGGTGGGGGCAGGGTTGGGGGGAACGGCCCATCATCTCAGGGTGGCTTCTGCCCAGGCTGGGAGCCCGAGTCGGTGCTGGGTGTAGGGTGTGCTAACTACAAGGCAAGCCTACCCGGTTCAGGCTTCCACAGCGCTCCTGTGGTTCTCCCCATACCTTCCCAACCCAGGGCCAGTTACCCACCCCCACCCCCACCTATAAGCCCTCCACAGGCCCTAGAACAGGTTCTGAGCCAAGTATGAGGGTTTTCAGCCCACCACGCTTCTCAGATGTGGCCCCACAGCAGTGACTGTGTGTCGCTTCATTAATCCACAATTCTCTAGGTGGGGGTTGGGCGCTTCCCTGAGTGGCGCGCAAAACAACTCCAGGCCTACACCCTCCCAGGAGGCCTCCGAAGGCCCAGCAAGGGTGTCATAATGGGCCACAACCGCCTTCTCCCCGTGGGACTCTGCCGCTGCTGCAGGGACCCCAGAGCAGAACTAATCCTGGAGAGCATGTTCAGACGCGGGGATGTATGGCCTCCATAGGCTTGTGACAAGGCCTGATTTAGGCTCTGGCTGCATCCCCCCGGGCCTGAGGTGGCCCTGCAGGGAGGCTCTGTGCGCACCAAGCACATAAAATTCATCTTTTGTCACCTCCTTCCTGTAGCTTTTTGGTGAGGGACCTGGACGTTTACAGCCATAAAACATGTGTGGGTTCTGGAAGGGTGAGACTTGCAAGCGAAAGTTTATGCTCTTGAGTCATTTGGCTCTCAGACGTGAGGCGGAGTTCTCAGGTCGGATCTTTGCAGCTCAGCACGGCTGGAGCCACATTTAATTGGATCTTATGTAATTTGCCAAAGAGGGGTACCTGCTCTGTATCTGGGCTGTTTATAACGCCACACTGTGTTCCATAATTCCCCAAATAATTAATATTCATGGGGGGCTCACTGTCACAGCCAAAGCCCATCCATCACTACCTATTAGTCCTTCACACTGTGGTTTCCTTGCCGCCACCCCTACAAATGCTGCCATGGTTGACACGCTGGGCCATGTTTCTTACACAGGTCAGAGTAATTTACAATCGTAAACTAAGTCTTTTCCATTAAATGATTCGATTTCGTACGGCTGAGCTGGTTGTCTTGCACGGCTCCCAGGGATAGTTGCTGAGTCTCCGGGTGTCCTTATCTGCACAATGGGAATAATTGTCTCTACTTCCTAGGGTTGGAGGGAGTGTTAAATGAGGCAGCATGTAGCCTGAGGCACCTACGACAACATTGGGCTTATAACAGGAGCTCCAGCCTGGGACTGTGCCGGGGGGAACCTCCCCTTTGTGGAGATTGGGCATAGGTGGGGTGGGCAAGGGTGGGGATTCCTCAATCTTGAGCTCTCTTGCCAACCCTCAACCCCCCCATCGCAAGGAGTCCTGCTCACTGCTTCCCCGCTGTGGTCCCCAGGATGGGGCATGACTGCTTGAACCTCATGGGAAGGCTAGGGAAGAAAATGATGGTGGGCAACCCTGCTCACCTAGCGAGAGGAACACCTTGACCGAAAACCTGAAACCCAAGCTGGGACGGTGCCAAAAACATGTAAAGGACCCACGAAGCCCCCTGCTGAGGTTCTCTTTATCTTGAATGTGGCTGCTGGGAAAACGGCCCAGATTACAGAGCTGAACTGAGCGGCTACTCCTTGGTCCCCACCTGCCCCCCAGCAGAGCGCCCCTCTGTGCTGGAGCCTTGAAGTCACACAGGGCAGCCTTTGGTTGGCAACATGGGTTGAAAGCATCCCTTCTCCTGCGTTTCCAAGAGACCACAGTCTGGATTGGGGTCAATCAGACCTAGTGTCCAATCCTGGTTCTGGATGACCATGGGCATGTGACACTTCTCTACAGGTGTCAATGCCTTCATTAATGCCACATTAATATGTACATAGGGTCTGTCACAGGGTTGGTGCTCAAAATGTGACGCTGCCTACCCTGCTTCCCTCTTCCCCAACTCAGATGAGCGTCGGAAGAAATCATAAGCAATATTGACCTAACTACAAAATGCTCAGATGTTTTCCCCACTGCTCTGATAAAGCAGGCTTTGAAGTGAATCTTCTCCTGCAAGGGGAACATCACAGACAAACAGATGCAAACTGTCAGCCCACAAGGAAGTCCCGGGGGCCTACCTTTCAAAGAGAAACAAATAATTTCCATTCGAGCTCTTTGTGGGGCTCCTGGAGATTGTCCCATAGGCCCTCAGCCATCCTGCTTGGTGGTGGGGAGATGGCATCATCCCACCACGAAAGAAGGTGGGAAGGGGAGGCAGGGGGAAGCCTGGACTGACTCCCTCTGGTCAGGTGCTTTGCACAGATTAAGGATGAGGGAGGTACTACTGTTATTCCTGGTACGCAGAGGAAGAAACTGAGGCAGAAACATGCAGAAACTTGCTCAAGCCCTCGCTGCTGCTAAGTGGTGGAGTCAGGATTTGGACTTGGACAGTCTGATGCCAAAGTCCTGTACCATCATCCTACAGATCCCCCTCCAAGGTAGCCCTCCCGGTCTAATCCCAGTGATGGCTGCCGTCCCTGGAAAGAGGCCATTCATTGTCAGAGACCTGCTAGGAGATTCCTGCCTGTCTCAGGATGCTCCACTGTAGGTCTTCCTTTTCTCTCTCAATGTGGACTGCCGTATTATCCCCATTTTACAGATGAAAGGACTGAGATTCACAGAAGTAAAATGATTCGCCTGAGATCATCTAACAGGTTGAAGGCAGGGTTCAGACAAGAACCCAAGGCTTTTGACTCCTGGTCATGCCCCACACTGACCCAGCTGTCTCCTCTTCCCTTGCCCTGTCCAGCCCTCATTCTGGGTTACTGCCCAGCCACCTGTGAGGGGCAGGTGATCCCATACATGGAGTCAACCATCACACTGTCCACAGCCCTGTGGATTCAAGTTTTGTCCTTTCCTGGGAGCCTCTCTAAACACACTAGTAAGCTGACTTGTCTCGGGGGTCTTCCAGAGAAGCCCACAGACAGGCACCCTAGTTGGGGATTGTATTGAGAGTGGAAAGAATTATGGGTTTGTCGTCAGAAATTCTAAGCTTGAAACTCAGCTTTACCACCTGCTGGCTAAGTGACCTTGGGTGAGTTATTGAACCTCTTTGCGTATTGGTTACCTCTGCGAAATAGGAATATTATTCTCTGTCTTGGAGAGTTTTTATGAGATATGAACAGAATCCAACACATTGGTTATATGACACATAGCAGGTGCTTAATATAGCAGAGATTCTGTCTTTTGTCACTGGCATAAGAGTCCAGTGTCTTAAGAAAATCCAGTCTGCAAGAGGTACCCAAACTTGAGTCACAGCAGGGGTTATTTTAATTATTCAAGGATCCCTGATTTTCACAAAGGGCTTGGCCGGGTCCTTTAAATGTCAGTTACATGTGCATGTCGCCACACCCATTTTTGAATCATTAGCTACTTGACAGCGACATTAGCGGGGAGAGAGAAATAGCACAGCTCATGCTATGGAAAGGCAGCGCTAGGAGCCATTACCTGCTAGAAATCAAATAAGATTGGGGAAAAAAAATGGGTCTGAAAGAGTAACCCAAGGAGAAGATTTCATTTATAAATATCTCCCTCACCATCTTTCCCGGGAACCCATCCTTCAGTTGCTCAAACAAGATATAAATGCAGAGTCAGTCACCCCCAAACGTTTCCCCCTAAACTTTAAAAGCCGAGTGACAGGTGATTGGAATGACTTCACAGTGTAAGATGCCAAGGCTGTAATTGTTAATTCTTCCAGCTGTAATTTATCCTGCTATCCCTTTGGGTAGCTAAGCAGCTCTGATCACGAGTTGCCCAATCGGCTTATACGTCTTCTTGATGAATCACTCTCGTTCTCTCGGTCCTTTCTCTGGGCTGCGGTAATTCTTGACAACTGCCTTAGAGCCTTGTCTCCTGCGGGTGCGGAAGGGAAGAGCTATCTGTCAGGAGGAACACGTGGAGAACAGAGAGCTCCTGGCATTGGGGAGCCTGGCAGGTGGACGGCTGGGCCCTCTCCTCAGGATGGTGGGGGCAGGGCATGGGATGCAGGACATGAACTGTGCTTGCTGACCTCCAGGATATGAGGTGTCCCTGCTTGTTTGGGGTCTCTGGACCAGAGATGGCTGGACAAAACCTGTCCAATGAGCTCCAGTGAGTATCCAGAGCATCTTTATTAAGAAAATGTCATGTGCTAAACTGTGAATCCGCTGCACAGAGAAGCTCGGGCAGCGTGGCAGAGACCACGGGGGCTCCGGAAGTGGTGTTCTCATCTTCTTCCGGTGGGTTGCCTTTCCCAGCGCTCTTTGCCCCTATGTGGGGCGTGTGACTAGTTCTCACCTATGAGATGTGGGTAGAAGTGACGTGGGACTCCTTGGCTGAGGCGGTCGAGAGTAGATGCCCTAGAGGAGGATGGGGCCACAAGAGGGGAGAAATCTGGATGCCTCGTAACTGCGTGGAGCAGAACTGCACTGCCAATTGCACTGGACTGTAGTATGGGCAAGGAATAAACTTGATTGTGTCAAGCCACTCAGATTTAAGGGTAGATTTTATAGCAGTTGGCCTCTTCTGCCTTTGGCAGGCAATCCTTGATTTAGTAGAACTCAAATCCTCAAACGTAAGGAAACCCCAGCTGGTAGTTTATCCTGAGCTAGAAGGGTGGCTTCTAGTAACCAGATAATATAGTGTAACCCACTTCTGATGGCTATTGTGCGGACATTCAACTTATAACTCAAAGATCATTGGAAATATGGATTCTTAATTTTATGATTTGTTCCTGTTGGAAGGGTCTTTCTATAAAAGGACTTTGACCTCTCCCCTCTCCTTTAGTCTCCACTGGATGGGTGAGCAAGTCTGACTCCATCTCTCCAAGCCCATGTAAGAGCCCCCTCTTCTCGACAAGCTGAGACTGTCACCCGCCCCCTCTTGCACCATTGCAACAATTTCCTAACTGGCCCTGCTGCCTCCTGTACACCCTCCTCTGATCTGACCCCCACCTGATCTTCCTAAAACGTGAACTCGACCATGTCACCATCTTCTCCCATGAAATCCAAGCTCCTTTTTTCCGGAAGTCCCTGCGTGACCCAACGCCCTGCCTCTCTCCTCATCTTGTTACAAACCATCGGGACCCCTGGCCTCTCCACATTTGTTCTTCTGCCTACTGGCCTGGATGGTTCTTCGTGCCCTTCAACCTGAACTACCTCATTGGCTTTTAAGGCTCAGTTTGTGTCCCTCTGCTAGGAAGCCTTCTCCACCCATTCCTTCTGCCTTCGGACTCTGGTGTCCAGCCTTGGGTTTTATCCCAGCACCTGCAACACTTTACTGTAGTTATTGGCTGACGTGCCTGCCTCCTACTATCCTTCCAGCTTTTCAGAGGAGGTGACAGATTTCTCCTCCCCAAGGCTGGCACACAGTTGGGCTCCACTGACTCTACTCTTGCCTCTGTTGTAGCCCAAGACAGTTACCAAGGCAACTTTTCCTCCCTGGGCCTCGGTTTCTCCAAAAGTAAATCTGGGAGGCAGCTTGGCACAGGCTAGCGCTTGATGGTCTCTTAGGGCTCTCCCAGCTTCAACATTCCAGGATTCTATAATTTTACCGCTAACACAGGGCAGGCACGTGAGGGAAATCAATACTCAGAGCTTTTCCTGAGCTGTGTCTGTGCAAGCCACAATTTTTCAGAAGACGGCCCTCAGGGGTGCCTGTGGCTCTCAGCTTTGCCTGATGCCAGAGAGAATTTATCATCACAGAAAAGCTTATGGTGCAGGTTTAGCAACTATGGCATCTCGGGCGTTCCAGAGTTTCATTTGTCAAGTAAACACGCCTTAGTTATTTAGACTTCAAGCATTTGGCTCATAAACTATCACTCAGATACAAACACTGGGGTAGGATGTCCTCTTTTATTGACCCCGATGAGAAATGGGTGTGATCAGGGATGCCCTGGCATGGGGAGCTGCAAGGAGTCCAAGGTGTGCGCGGGGTGGGCAGAAAAATTCTCCGCACACCTTATGCCACACCATTAGCAGGCTCAGGGAGCTCCACTGTCTTTGGGCATGTGGCCTTGGCCAAGCTCCCCGCTTCACCGAACCCATGCTGGCCCGTGAGTCAGGGCTCTCCTTTCTGCATTTCCCAGGGTAGTGTTGGGTGCCTGTCTTCCTCCCAGCAATCTAGGAATTCACTGCAGAAGAGTCAACTGTGGCTAATGCAGTTACCTTCGTGGGTTCAACAGTTCAAAACAGAATTCAGTGGATGTTTCTGAGCCTGGAAGCCCCTCTCCACCAAATACCTGCCCTTGCGCATGTGGCATTTGACCCCCGATGGCTGCCCGAGAAGGGACTCCTTGGGCATCCTCCACTGAGTTCCGGCCACCTGACTTATTCAAACCCCAGCCCCCCTCCTTACCCTTTAATTGGCTCAGTTGCCACATTTTCCTTAGCTGCCCCAGGATGTCACCAAGAAATAAAAACAAATGACAAAAATCCCTACTCTATAAAAACTACATTTTAAGTTATCGAGAGGCATACAGTCTGAAATTTATCTGAAATTTATTCATTCCCCAAGAGTCATTTCTGGTTTCTCCAGGGTCTCTGAGGTCAGCCGGTCTTCTCAGAATTTCCCGATCCCTTGTCTACTTCACAACCTTATATTATGGCTGAGTTTGCTCATTTGCATCTTAAGTCTTGCCTCCTCCAGGAAGCTGTCCTAGCTCATCAGTCCACTCTCCCTTTTCTTGACTCCAGTAGACCTTCCCACCTAAGCACTGGATGCTTTCCCTGTGCCACCATTTATCTTTCTATGATATGATGTCTTTCTATCTGTCCCAAAGGCCTCAGGAGTTTGGGAACAGAGCCTGCCTGGTCGTTCTTTATGACCGCAACTTCACCTGTTGCAGGACCCCCTGAAGGTTCTCATTAAGTTTTTGTTGCATGGCAACATGGCAGAAATCAGGGGAGAGCCAACTCCTAAGGTTATAGTCCAAATGCTTAACCTGGCCTGCCCGGCCCTGCTTGATCCAGCCCTGCCTGCTCCCAACATCTTCTCTCTCCATTTCCTGATCCAGACTTGATGCTCTGCAATGCAAATTGCTCACAAGCTGGTTCTTGCCTCTGCATTTTCTTAGGCTGTTCATGATGCCTGGGATGCTTTTCCTCCCACTTTTCACCCAGCTAATGTTTACCAATCCCTCAATACCAGTTTAGATAACAGCTCCTCCAGATAGCCTTCCTTGACCTTGAAGTGTGAGTGAGAATCCTTCCTCTGGACTCCTATAGCACCCCATGCTTTGCCTCTCCTAGCACTTACCACAAGGCATTACAAAGAGTGGTTCACATGTTGGTTGGCCTCACCAGACTGTGAGCTCCCCAGGGGTAGGGCCATGTGTTAAGCATCTGTGGCTTCCCAAGGTGTGTAGATGCTTAGTAAATACGCAGATGGTGGACCCCAGGAAGTCCTGCCAGGCTGGACATAAGAAGGACAGAAGAAAGATGGGAAATGCAGTTGTAAAGTTGAGGTCCAGGGACAGAGATGAGCAGCCAGGACTGGACTGGGTATCAGGGATCTAAAATGATGGGTTCTCTGTATAAGGATTAAGGAGGGTTCTCAGGGTGAGGCCCAGGAAGGAGAGGGGCAGAACAGGTGTCACATGGTCAGGAAGAGGGAGTGAAGGGATGCTGGAGGTGCTTGTCTAGGCCCCACCCCAACTGCACCATTTAAGAAGGTGCCATTATCCACCTGCCCCACCTCTGGCTGTTAAAGGAGCAGCATGTTCCTATATCCTCTTGGTCTTCCTTCCTCTCTCAGGCTTCAAACAAACTGCTTTGTACGTAAGGGCATGGTGAGTGTGGAATGAACTGCAGCCCCATTCAGGTTATTTAGAGTGAGGCTCTGGCTTTGTGTTCCTGGTGAACAGATGTGTGTGTGTGTGTGTGTGTGTGTGTTTGGTGGAGGGGGAGTGGGAGCTATCATAGCAGTCTATAAACTTTAATGTGCCTAGAACTACTAAGGGCTCTTGTTAAAATGCAGGTTCTGATTCAGCGGGTCTGAGGTGGGGCCTGAGACCCTGCGTTTCTGACTAGCTCGTGTTTTGGATGCATTCATGCTGCTGATGCTGCTGGTCCATGGATAACATTGAATGACAAAGAACTAGCAGGACCCGGTGCTTCTCCATAGGGCTTGATGAATATACTCTTTGACGGTAAGTATGGTCTGGACCCAAGGCCGCAGAGTCATGGAATCTTGGAATGTTTAGAATGTTTGAGTTGGAAGGGACCAGAGATATTGCCATATTTCCCCATTGCCTGCTAACCATCACCAGATGCTAACCATTGTTAGATGCATCAGTATTTTGCATACCACTTTGGAAAAAAGTATCCTGCCAGTTAACGGTAAGAAGCCATTGACTGTAAGACTCCCTTAATTTCAGAGGTGTTAGTGTGCCAACATAGAGTTGAAGGGGAAAGGTATTTGACTTAACTTTCACCCTCCCTATTTTACAAAGGAGCATATGAGGAGAGAAGCAGAGAACGGGACATGACCGGGGCTGTAAAAAGACTTGCCTGTGAGGCCTGAGGAGGTGCTCGGAGAGCGTCATCAGGCCCAGGGCAAAGGAGGGAGGTCTCCCTGTGATCACTGGACAGCTGGGGGTCCACTGAGGCCCCCAGCTCATCCTGGACTCCAGGCTGCACCCCGTGAGGAGGAATCCCTTCCTGTCCCTAGGCAGCATATTTCTGCTAAGAAACCTCAAGCCCAGGGCTTTCTTTGTCTGATTTTATATTCAGAACATCCCTTTCTTTCTATTCAGGAAATTCCTAAATTAAATTGAGTCCCAGATGGCACAGTTTGAGCCTCTCCGCCCTTGGCCTCTCTTCTTGGGAATCAGAAGAAAGGCAGTTACCCCGTCTTCTCTCGGCCTCGTCTCTTCCTTGATAAATGGTGGACTTAATAGCAGACCTGGATCACCCAGGGCAGGGGTTCTCAACCCACACTCTGTGTCAGAATTCCCCTAGGGTACTTGTATAAACCACAGATGCCCCGGGCTCATCTCAGAGATCAGGATTCATTTGCTCTGACGTGGGGCCCAAATGCTCCTTAGAGGATTTTAATCCTGCAGCTGGGTTAGGAACCACTAATCTAGTCCAAGCTGTTTGACAGATGGAAAAACTGAGGTCCAGAAAGTCCCAGTGATTTGCCTGTGGTCATACCAGTGGGCTGCAGAGGTGGGGCTAGACTTCAGTTCTCTGGATTATTCCTGGATTCCTCACTCAAAGCTCTAACTAGCTTACCCTACCCCACAGAGCCTTTGCTGTGAGCCACAGACCCTATGGGCACATACTGCGTGTGTGCATGCACTGCATGCATGAAGGAGAGAGAGAGGGCGTGGGGGGAGGGAGAGAGACACAGGTCTTCTCTGTGTTGGAAAATCTAGGCAGAAGTTAACAGTAGAACTTGGAAGGAAGTGGAAATACAAAGATCTTAAGTAAAACATGGACACACTTAATGCTTTTGATCATCATTCCTGACCGTTTGGGGAGGGGTGTCTAACCCCTTCTCAGTCCCCCAGACAGGATGCAGCCTTCTCTGGGGAGTAAGCACATTAACAGTGTTCATAGGTGTAATTTCCCAGCCCCGGAGCCACTTTTGGGGCTATCTGTGGACTCCTTGTAAGTTCCCAACATCGCCATGTGAGAGCCTCATATCCCCACTGTCATGTGCCAGATATTCAGGGCTGGGTGGTCTGGGCTGCTCTATAAAGTTTACTGGCCAATGAATGACTCATCAGGAATCAATGTAGTTCCCATCAGGGATTGGCCTCAGGAAGAAATTAATGGGCAGGGCAGGCTATTAAATTATGTGGGAATGAAATACCCCGTTGAGCTCACATCTTCAAGCAGGTGAGCTGCTTTGTTGGAAGGAGCTGGGTCTATTTTCAGCCTTACCCCAGCTGCCCAGGATTTACTTCTGAAGCCAGAGAGCTTCTCCCAAAGCTGCTGACCATCTATCGGGAGGCCCAGGCCACATTATGCATGGGTCTCTCTGGATTTTAAACTTGTCTGTTCACTTACCTCCCCAGCCATTGCTAGGCCAGCGAGGTGAACATGCTTAAGGAGGTGGGGAGGGAGTGAAGCCGTACCAGGGAGGAGCTAAATTACAGCCATCAGCGGCATAACTTGGGGCTCTGGGTGTTGAGTGGCAAATGGATCTTCTGGTTCTAATTTTCATTCTGGAGTTTTCCAACTTTAGGGTGCCTCTCTTGCTAGAAAGGCAGATTCCTGGCCTCCACCTTCAGAGAGTCTAACATAGGAGGGGTTGGGCCTAGGAATATGCACTTAACATCTCTCTGCTTCTGACACACTCTAGTTGGAGAATGACTAGCTTAGGAAAACTTCATACTCAATATTGGGGTAATGGGGGCAGCGTGACACCTCTTCTCTGGACCCTGATACCCCAACTGTAAATCAAAGGGAAGAATGACATGACCTGAGGTGTCTTCCCAGCTCTCTACACCTGTTGTTTCCCTCTCTGCCCAGGCAGGTGATAGCTGGAAGTCAAGGCGGAAGAGGTGTGAGAGCTTAAAATGCTGACTGATGTGTGCTCTTGGCAGGGCTGGCCTCACTGACTGCCAAACCCTCTGGAATAACCCTCTGGAGAGTAGAAGGAAGATCACTTTCAAGCAGGGGGGCCCAGTGGTGCTCATTGAACTGAATGGAATGACCCCAATCTGTGGTCTTGCTTCCAGGGCCGACTCAGGGTTGGGGGGCGGTTCTGGAAGGTTCTGAGGTCCTCAGTAGTTAAGTCAGCTCAGCTTTAGGGTGCATCCGAGCCAGCGCCATTTTATCTGGTGCTGGAGTTGGGGGGCACAGGGCAGAGGCTGTATCTGCTCAGATTCTGAATGCACACGTTGTGCCTTGGTTCACACAGCCCGAGTTTTCCGGTACAAGTTGAGCATATATCATTTTTAGAAATCGATATAAGCCTATTTTATAGGAACTACATAAAGTGTACTGACATACTGAAAACATTTCGAGGAACTAGGCTGGGATGCCTTCTATATAGCCGCGAAGGTCCTTATCTCATGAATGATAATGAATAGGAAATTAATTTTTGACCCGCAAGTCACATAAGTGATAGAAATCTTAGAAAAGTATCTTTATATACATGAGCTTATGTGTCCTCATAATAACCACTGGGAAGTAGGTAAGGCAGGGCTGTAAACCAAGGCACAGAGAGGCCAGCAGACGCAGAGCTGTTCAGTGACAGACCTAAGGCCAGGCCTTCTTTCTCAAAGCACAGAGGCGTGGCCCACTGGAAAAGGTGGGGAGATTTGTAGGTTAAAGTAGATTTCCTTGTGCTATTTTTTAGGCGAGCACACCTCTTGTGCTTTTGGAGTGATTGAAAATACCTTTATTTCACCAATCCACATGCAGTATTTATATCTGCTTCTTTTTCCTTCCTGAGAAGTAAGAAAACATCTTTTCGCTTCTTGCTATTGCTTCTCTTTGACATGACCCAGTCCATGATAAAGCTTTATTGCTAGCAGGCCCGGTTTGCTCTTGTCTATGGCTGTCAGCTGTCCAGGGACCATCCGTCTTCCTCTGGTCTTCTACTCCCCCTTTTCTCTTTTATTATTTTTTTTTACATGAAAATCTTTGGGAAAATACACTTGGCACTAAATTTTTCAAGAGCCTTACAAGTGCTCGTTTCCCTCGACTGAGCAACCTCATCCTTCTAGAAAACTAGCCTAAAGAAATAATTAAGATTAGCTAAGAAAATAATCTTAAAGCTCTGTGCACAAAGATGTTCAGCAGGGTATGATTTTCCTGCTGAAGGTAAAAACAAATAAGCCACTCAAGAGCTCAACAATATCAAGATAATAAGCAAATTATAATATGTCCATTTGATGGAACTATTACAATGATGGGTGTAGAGAGTACGTAAGAAAGAGAAAATGCTTTCAACAGAGTAAGTGGGGATAGACACCTGCTTATACTGTATGATTACGTCTCTACACACACACACACACACACACACACACACACACACACCCATGAAATCTACATGCAGAAAAAGAGATCTGAAAAAATATTTCAGAGTATTAAATTCAGGATGTCTTTTTGGCTGTTAAACATTTATGCTTTCTATTCTGTCTTTTCTGACTTTACATTAATGCATGTGCGTAAATTCTGAGATGGAAAGATGATAAATCCTCTGTGAAGTGCTGCGGGCAGTGATTCACAGTGTGGATTTGAAAGACTTGGATTTGAATGAGAACCCTGTCACTGAAGGGTTTTGGGCTGGGTCCTCTCAGTGTCTGGTTCCTCAGATGGGGCCACACCACACTTATTGGACAGGGTTCTTTGGGGTGAAATTAATTTACTCAAATTAACAGCACACAGTAGGGCCTCTAGGTCTATTGAAAACCATGGGATGATACCTGGAGGAGGATGAGGGACAAGTTCGTCCTCCCTCCCAGGTGTGACTGGATAGTTATTCGTTCATCCAGTGTCACGACATGTCTACCATGCGCAAGAGATGGTGGGAAGGGATTGGCTTCTGTGTCATTAACATGAGCCTCACGCAGCATAAGAAGCTAAGGAGAGGGAACGGAAGTGCAAGAAAAATCAGGCAACACGATTGAAGGGATAAAAAGTGAAGTAAAATGAAAAATAACCTATATATTGGATCTTAAAATTGTTTATTATTAACCTTCACAAGAGCCCTTGGAAATTGGCAGGCTTTTCCCTCCACTTTGAGATGAAGCCTGAGAAGTTAAGGTCCACGTTCAAGATGCTACAGCCAGGAAGGGTAGAGCTGGGGCTCCGTCTCAGATTGAGGGGCCGCTAAAGCACACGCTAAGTTGTCTCCCCCTCCCCTACAACAGAAGGTGTCTCTTCACCAGGACCTTCCCTACCACAGTAGGACACCTGGGCCATCTTTCCAATCAGAATTTCCCTCAGGGCTGAGAGAACTCCCCCCCCCCCGTTGCCCATCTTTTCACTAGCAGAGCTGATGGCCTTCTCTCAGAAAGGCAAGGGCCCTATTACTCAGGGACACTAAACAACATCTTTTTTTAAAAAAGATTTTATTTATTTATTTATTTATTTATTTATTTATTTATTTATTTGAGAGGGAGAGAGAGCAAGCACAGGGGGAAGGAGCAGAGGGAGAGGGACAAGCAGACTACATGCTGAGCGCAGAGTCCGACACGGGGCTTGATCTCACAACCCTGAGATCACCATCTGAGCTGAAGTCAAGAGTCGGGCGCTCAGCTGACTGAGCCACCCAGGTGCCTCAGTAAAGAACATCTTGAGCTGGGAGCTTATGAGTGAGCCAGGAGGGTTAGAAAGAATAACTTGGACACGTCCAGGTGGTACCTGGGGGAACGATGGCTATCTCTGGCATGTACTTTTCACAGCTTCTCACCCCGCTTGCAGGAGGCTAGATCCTGGACCCCTGAGTGGTCTAATACTTATTCAGCTGGTGGTCAGTGGGGCCCTGGGGACACCCCACCTGGTGCTGGGCTTGAGCTGGAGGGTGAAGGATATCCTCATGGGCCACTCGAGGAGACAAGACATCAAATGTTGAAAATTTTAGGTTAAACACTCAATGTCATCGAACCGGGATAGGAAAAGGGGGAACTTGGCAGGGCCTTCCTTCTCTGCCAGATCCTACTCCCCTCTTTTTACAGATGAATGGACTGAAGATACAGAGAGAGAACATGACTTTCCAAGGTCAGAGAGCAATGTTAATCAGCTGTTAGTTCAGGATGAAGTAAATTGGAACAGGCTTTGGAGGGGGTGAGCTTCCTGCTTCCCAGGCAACTATGACTTCACAATATCATTCATTCAATAAATGCTGGGGCTTCCTGGGAGGCCAAGTCCTCTGTTGGGCATCAGGGAGATAAAGATGAGGCGTATGTGAGGTGCCACCAGCATCCTGAGGGACATAGATGCAGATATGGGGAGTACAGGGAAGTAAGTGCTCCCTGGCAGTGGGAGCCTGGGGACTTTGGGAAGGAAACCTGAGATTGTAGAATGATGGTTGAATTACTAAGCAGGTCAGGAGGAAGGGCATGGCAGGTGAGGTAGAGCATAGGCAAAAGCCCAGAATCTTAAGTGAGCAAGCACAGCTCTGGGCCGGGGGAGAGGGGGGTGGAGCTGACAAGCCATTTACAGTGGCTGAAGCATAGAGTTTTTTGGGGGTAAATTATGGGACCACGTCATGGTTGGGTTAGGCCTAGGCAAGGGTTGGGTGATTGGGAGCCTGCTGTCAAGTACTGATTAGAATCTAGGAGTCAAGAGAACTTCTGTGTGTGAATAATTCCCACACACAGCAGAAAGTGCGAAGAGCCACAGACAAAGTTGATTCAGAGAAAAAGACCACACTTCCAGCTGTGGGCATCCGAGAAGGTTTCCTGGAGGAGGTGGCATTTGAGGTGAGCCTAAAGAGAAGCGCTGGATTTGTACACGAGGAGCTGGATGGATGGGATTCCGAGAAATGGAAATAGAGCAGACAAAGGTCAGAGTCAGGAACCCACAGGGCACACAGCATTGCATGAAATATGGACCTGGATCAGAGGAGACTTGAACTTTGGAATCATGAAACCATATTTTATTCTTTAGACAACAGGGAGCTGTGAGGGTGCTTGAGGGAGGGTGGCATAGGCTCAGGGATGGCTATAAAGGCTGACTTTCCAAGAGTGCCTCAGTGACCTCAAATATGGCAGGGAGAGGCAGAAACACTGAAAAGTTTTAAAAGAACAGAAGTGAACCCCCAGGCTCAATGGTTAGTGAGGGAGGGGTTGGAGGCGGGCCAGGACAAGAGCAATAATGCCTTCAAAGCCACTTCCAGCTCTGGCAGCTGGGAGTCACTTCTTTAATGCCTCCCAAGGAGCTGTTTCCAAGAACCCAGCAACCTCTGCGGAGCACTGGGGCCCAAAACAAGGGATGATTAATCAGGGGCCTTTGAGGCATGATGTCAGAGAAACAGAAAGCTCCTGAAAGCCCCTGCCTCTGACCTGCAGGGCCAGTATGGAGAGGAGGTCAAGCAAAGACCCTTGTCCACTTAGATGACCCGGACAGCCCAAAAGCAGGGTCAAGTCTGGTAGGTGATATGCCTCTGTGGGGGGCTATGGCTTCTGGGAAGGGGGAAGGGTGGAATTACAAGAGGGATGCCACCTAGGGAGGCCAACTGTTTTAGTTTTAAAGTTGAAAGTTCCACCTCTTAGGGGACCCCTCAGTCCAGGCAAACCAGGATATTGGTCACCCTGGATGTGGCCCCTGGAGGTTACAGAAAGTAGGTGAGAATGAATTTGAATCATTGCAACCCCACATCAAGTCCTAAATTGTTGAATTTATTGGCATAAAATTATTAATAGTTTTCTCTTATTATCCTTTTTATATCTATAGAGTCTGCACTGATGTCACCTCTCTCTTTCCTAATTTTGATACCTTGTGTTTTTTTCTCATTGTTTCTGATCATTCTGGCTAGAAGTTTATCCATTTTAAAAAAGATTTTATTTATTTATTTGAGAGAGAGAGAGAGAATAAGCATAAGCAGGGGGAGGGGAAGAGGGAGAGGGGCAGAGGGAGAGGGAGAAGCAGACTCCCTGCTGAGTGGGGAGCCCAATGTGGGGCTCGATCCCAGTACCCTGAGATCATGACCTGAGCTGAAGGCAGACACTTAACCAATTGAAACTCCCAGGTGCCCCAAAGTTTATCCATTTTATCAATCATCTCTAAAACTTTATTTTTATATTTCATTGATTTCTATTATGATTTTAATTATTTCCTTTCTTGTGCTGACTTTTATTTTTTATTAATTAATTTAATTAATTTAAAAAATTTTTAAATTTGACTTTAATTTAGTTAATATATAGTGTATTATTAGTTTTGGGGGTAGAATTCAGTGATTCATCAGTTGCATAGAACACCCAGTGCTTATTACATCAGGTGCCTTCCTTAATGCCCATCACATGATTACCCCATCCCCCTACCCACCTCCTTTCCAGCAACCTTTAGTTTGTTTCCTGTAGTTAAGGTCTCTTATGGTTTGCTCCCCTCTCTGTTTTAATCTTATTTTATTTTTCCTTCCCTTCTCCTATGTTCATCTTTTATTTCTTAAATACCACATATAAGCAAAATCATATGGTATTTGTCTTTCTCTGACTGACTTATTTTGCTTAGCATAATACATTCTATTTCCATCCATGTCATTACAAGTGGCAAGATTTCATTCTTTTTGAAGGCTGAGTAATATTCCATTGCATATATATATGCATATATGCACATATATACGTATATATACCACATCTTCTTTATCCATTCATCCATTGATAGACATCTGAGCTCTTTCCATATTTTGGATATTGTGGATATTGCTGCTATAAACATTGGGGTGAATGTGCCCTTTTGAATCACCATTTTTGTATTCTTTGCATAACTGCCTAGTAGTGCAATTGCTGGGTTGTAGGGTAGTTCTATTTTTGACTTTGTGAGGAACCTCTATAGTGTTTTCCAGAGTGGCTGCACCAGTTCACATTCACTTCAACAGTGTGATAGGGTTCCCCTTTCTCTGCATCCTCACCAACATCTGTTGTTTCCATGAGTTGTTAATTTTAGGCATTGTGACAGGTGTGAGGTGGTATCTCATTGTGGTTTTGATTTGTATTTCTTTGATGCTGAGTGATGTTGAGTCTTTTTTCATGTGTCTGTTAGCTATTTGTATGTCTCCTTTGGAGACAATGGTCATGTCTTCTGACCATTTCTAGATTAGATTTTTTGTTTTTTGGATGTTGAGTTTGATAAGTTCTTTATAGAGTTTGGATACAAGCCCTTTATCTAATATTTCATTTGCAAATATCTTCTCCCATTCTGTAGATTGCCTTTTAGTTTTGTTGATTGTTTTCTTTTCTGTGCAAAAGCTTTTACCTTGATGAAGTCCCAATAGTCCATTTTTGCCTTTGTTTTCCTTGCCTTTGGTGATGTGTCTAGCAAGAAGTTCTGTGGCTGAGGTCAAAGAGGTGGCTGCCTATCTTCTCCTCTAGGATTTTGATGGATTCTTGTCTCACATTTAGGTCTTTCATCCATTTTGAGTCTATTTTTGTGTATGGTGTAAGAAAATGGTCCAGTTTCATTCTTCTGCATGTGGTTGCCCACTTTTCGCAACATCATTTGTTGACGAGACTGTCTTTTTTCCATCGGTTATTTTTCCCTGCTTTGTTGAAGATTAGTTGACCATAGAGTTGAGGGTCCATTTTTTGGGCTCTCTATTCTGTTCTATTGATCTATGTGTCTGTTTTTGTGCCAGTACCATACTGTCTGGATGATTACAGCTTTGTAATAGAGCTTGAAGTCTGGGATTGTGATGCCACCAGCTTTGGTTTTCTTTTTCCTTTCACTATTCAGGGTCTTTTCTGGTTCCATACAAATTTTAGGATTATTTGTTCCATCTCTGTGAAAAAAGTTGATGGTATTTTGATAGGGATTGAATTGAATGTGTAGATTGTTTGGGCAGCATAGACATTTCAACAATATTTGTTCTTCTAATCCACGAGCATGGAATGTTTTTCCATTTCTTTGTGTCTTCCTAATTTCTTTCTTTTTTTTTTTTTTTAAAGATTTTATTTATTTATTTGACAGAGATAGAGACACAGCCAGCGAGAGAGGGAACACAAACAGGGGGAGTGAGAGAGGAAGAAGCAGGCTCATAGCGGAGGAGCCTGATGTGGGGCTCGATCCCATAATGCCGGGATCACGCCCTGAGCCGAAGGCAGACGCTCAACCGCTGTGCCACCCAGGCGCCCCCTTCCTAATTTCTTTCTTAAGTGTTCTATAGTTTTCAGAGTACAGA
Organism: Ailuropoda melanoleuca; assembly: GCF_002007445.2. Taxonomy (NCBI): domain Eukaryota; kingdom Metazoa; phylum Chordata; class Mammalia; order Carnivora; family Ursidae; genus Ailuropoda; species Ailuropoda melanoleuca. Next base: position 7,506,027 of record NC_048230.1, read on the forward strand.
TCTTTCCCTTTTTGGTTAGGTTTATTCCTAGGTATCTTATGGTTTTTGGTGCAATTGTAAATGGGATCAATTCCTTGATTTCTCTTTTTGCTGCTTCATTATTAATGTATAGAAATGCAACAGACTTCTATGCATTGACTTTATATCCTGCGACTTTCCTGAATTCCTGTATCAGTTCTAGCAATTTTTTGGTGGAGTCCTCTGGGTTTTCTGCATAGAGTATCATGTCATCTGAGAAGAGTGACTTCTTCTTTGCTGATTTAGATGCCTTTTATTTCTTTTTGTTGTCTGATTGCTGAGGCTAGGACTTCCAGTACTATGTTGAACAGCAGTGGTGAGAATGGATGTCCCTGTCCTGTTCCTGACCTTAATCCATTGAGGATGATATTAGCTGTGGGTCTTTCATATATGGCCTTCATGATATTGAGGTATGTTCCCTCTATCCCTACATTTTAGAGAGTGTTTATTAAGAAAGGATGCTGTATTTTGTCAAATGCCTTTTCTGCATCTTTTGAGAGGATCATATGGTTCTTATCCTTTCCTTTATTCATGTGGTGTATCATGTTGATTGATTTGTGGATGTTGAGCCATCTTGCAGCCCGGGAATAAATTGCATGTTGTTTGGTAAATAATCCTTTTAATGTACAGTTGAATCCAATTAGCTAGTATCTTGTTGAGAACTTTTGCATCCATCTTCATCAGGGATGTTGGTCTGTAATTCTCCTTTTTAGTGGGGTATTTATCTTGTTTTGGGATCAAGGTAATGTTGGCCTCATAGAATGAGTTTGGAAGTTTTCCTTCCATTTCTATTTTTTGGAATAGTTTCAGAAGAATCAGTATTAATTCTTCTTTAAGTGTTTGGGAGAATTTCTCTGGGAAGCCGTCCGGCCCTGGATGCTTGTAATTTGGGAGATTTTTGATTACTGATTCAATTTCTTTGCTGGTTGTGGGTCTGTCCAGATTTTCTATTTCTTCCTGTTTCAGTTTTGATAGTTTATATGCTTCTAGGAATTTGTCCATTTCTTCCAGATTACCTAATTTGTTGGCATATAATTGCTCATAATGTTCTCTTATAATTGTTTGTATTTCTTCAGTATTGGTTGTGATCTCTCCTCTTTCGTTCATGATTTTATTTATTTGGGTCTTTTTCTTTTCTTTTTGATAAGTCTGGCTAGGGGTTTATCAATCTTGTTAATTCTTTCGAAGAAGCAGCTCCTAGTTTTGTTGCTCTATTCTACTGTTTTCTTGTTTTCTTTATCGTTGATTTCTGCTCTAATATTTTCTAAAAAATTATGTTCAGTTAGCAAATAGTACATCATAAGTTTTTGATGTAATGTTCAATGATTCATTAGTTGTGTTTAACACCCACTGCTCATCACAACATGTGCTCTCCTTAATACCCATCACCTGGTTATCCCTGTTGCTTTAGGATGAAATGCTCTGAATATATCCATGAAGTCCATCTGGTCCAGTGTGTCATTCAAGACCCCCGTTTCCTTGTTGATCTGCTTAGACGATCTGTTCACTGTGAGTGGGGTGTTAAAGTCCCCTAATGTTATTGTATTATTATCAATGAGGTTTTTTTTAAAGCTTGTTATTAATTGATTTATATATTTGGCTGTTCCCAAGTTAGGGGCATAAATATTTACAAATGTTATATCTTCATGTTGGATAGAATGCTTTATTATGATATAATATCCTTCCTCATCTCTTTTTATAGTCTTTGGTTTAAAATCTAGTTGTCTGATATAAGGATGGTTATTCCAGCTTTCTTTTGATGTCCATTAGCATGATAAATGGTTCTCTACCCCCTCACTTTCAATCTGGAGGTGTCTTGGGGTCTAAAATGAGTCTCTTGTAAGCAGATATTGATGGGTCTTGTTTTTTTTATCCATTCTGATGCCCTATGTCTTTTAATTGGAGCACTTAGTCCATTTACATTCAGAGTAATTATTGAAAGCTATGAATTTAGTGCCAATGTATTACCTGTAAAATCATTGTTCTTGTAGATTATCTCTGTTCCTTTCTAGTCTTTGTTACATTTGGACTGTCTTTCCACTCAAAGTGTCCCCTTTAATATTTCTTGCAGGGCTGGTTTAGTGTTTACAAATTCCTTTAGTTTTTGTTTGTCTTGGAAACTCTTTATCTCTCCTTCTATTCCGAATGATAGCCTTGCTGGATAAAGTATTCTTGCCTGCATATTTTCCCATTTAGCATGCTAAATATATCATGCCAGTCCTTTCTGGTCTGCCAGGTCTCTGTGGACAGGTCTGCTGCTAGCTTTATGTGTCTACCCTTATAGGTTAAGGACCTCTTTTCCTGAGCTGCTTTCAGGATTTTTTCTTTATATTTGTAATTCACAAGTTTCACTATAATATACTGTGGTGTTGACCTATTTTTGTTGATTTTCAGGGGAGTTCTCTGTGCCTCTTGGACTTGAATGCCTGTTTCCTTCCCCAAATTAGAGAAGTTCTCACCTATAATTTGTTCAAATAAAACTTCTGTCCCCTTTTCTTGCCCTTCTTCTTCTGGGACTCCTATAATACATATATTATTTTGCTTTATGGGATCACTGAGTTCCCTAAGTCTACCTTTGTGATCTAATAGTTTTATTTTCCTCTTCTTTTCAGCTTCATTCTTTTCCATAATTTTATCTTCTCTATCATTGATTCACTCTTCTGCTTTGTTCATCCTCATTTTTATGGCCTCCACTTGGGACTGCATCTTGGTTTTAGCATTTTTAATTTCAGCCTGACTAGATTTTTGTTCTTTTATCTCTACAGTAAAGGATTCTCTAGTGTCTTCTGTGCTTTTTTCAAGCCCAACTAATATCCTTATAATGGTTGTTTTAAATTCTCGTTCAGATACCTTACTTCTATCCATATTGATTAAATCCCTGGCTGTGAACACTACCTCCTGTTCTTTCTTTTGGGGTGAATTTCTCCATCTTGTCATTTTGTCCAGAAAAGAAAAGAAGAAAGAAAAAGAAAAAAGAACAATAACAACAACAACAAGACAAAAAACCTAGATCCTGGGTGTGTTTTGGTCTGCTTGTTAAAAGAAACTAGATCCCAAAATAAGATATACATATATATATATGTATGTATATATATGATATATACATATATATAAAATTAATAAAATACAATGAAAGGAAACAAAAATAAAATATATGAAGTATATATAAAATAAAAATTAAAAAAGAATTGAAAAAAGAATTGAAAGAAATAAGAAAATAACTGAAAAAATTATAAAAAACTGAAGAATAAAAGTACAAAGGATGCTAGATACTATTTTCCCCTAGAGCTGAAGCTTTGCAGCCCTCTATGATCTGTAAACCTGGTGGGAGTGAGTTATTTGTGCTTCTGGGGAAGGGACCTGTTGCGCTGATTCTCAGGCGGACTCGCTCTAGTGGAAATGGACCTCCCGTGCCCAGAGGCAAGACTCCATGTAAGCGGCTCCAGACGGCACTAGGTGGCGCTGTTTTGCTCCCTGAAGGCTTTGGGCACTGATGGGCGGGATGAATATGGGCGCTTCATTCTCTAACCCTGGAGTTGAAAATTCATGTCCTCCACTCTTCAGTGAGTCCTCACAGAAGAGCAATCAATCACTCTTGTCTCCCCGGTTTCTGTCAGAACTCTGTGTTCACGGGGCCTGTGACTGAGTGTTTTTATTTCAGGCACACAACTGAGTTTCAAAACTCCAAATTTTAGGGACTCCCACGGCACAGACCGTGCCGTTCCTTCCACCGAGGGTCTCCCCACACTTCTGCCTTTTGCTGGACCCAATCCAGGAAAGCGGTGGCTTGACTGTGGGGCGGTTTGCTGTTTATGGCAACACAGAGCAGAAACTCGACATCTAGACTCGCTGTTCTCAGCTGGCTTCCCTGCTCTTGGGCCTGGGAACGGTGCATTATTTAGGTGCCACCTGTTCTTCTTCTAGCCCGGGGGAACCTCGGACCACGCTGTCACAGTGGAGATTCCGCCCTGCTTCACCACCTGAGCACCTTTGAGCCAGGCACGTCCCCCAGTGTAGCAGACTTCTGAAAGTTCTGATTTTGCACTCCACTGCTCATCACACCTTGCAGTCTCCTCCTTAAGCAGGCTTCCTACCCGCGGCCGTATCCTTGGCTGTATCACACCAGATTTAAGTCTCCGCACCTCCTGCCTTCCAAATGGTTGTTTTTCTACTTGTAGACTTGCAGTATTTGTTTTCTCAGACCTCCAGTTGATTTCTCGGGTGTTCAGGATGATTTGATAACTATCTAGTTGTATTTGAGGGACGAGATAAAGTTAAGGTCCCCCTACTTCTCTGCCATCTCAACTCCCAAAGCCTTTGGGTTTACTTTTGGTTTAATTTACTCTTCTTTTTCTGGGTTCTTAACACAGAAGTTGAGGTTATTAATTTGAGACTTTTCTTCCTTTTCTAATATAGGCATTTAATTCTATAAATTTCCTTTCTAGGGCTGCTCTACTGGCATCCGAAGTTTCTTACATGTTAGACTTCCATTTTTATTCAGTTCACAGTACTTTCTAATTTCCCTTCTGATTTCTTCTTTCACTCATGGATTATTTAGAAGTATGTTATTTAGCTTCTAAATATTTGGGGATTTTTCAGCTCTCTTTCTGTTATTGATTTCTAATTTAATTCCATTATGATCAGAGAACACACTTTGTATGACTTGAATCCTTTTAACGTTATTGAAATTTGTTTTATGGCCCAGGATGTGGTCCATCTTGGCAAATGTTCTGTGTGTACTTGAAAAGAAAGTGTGCTTTGCCATTGGTGCTGAGAGTGCTGCATTAATGTCCATTAGGTCAACTTGGTTCACACTGCTGGTCAAACCCTCTACAGACTTGCTGCTTTTCTGTCTAGTTGTCTTATCAATTATTGAGAGAGGGGTTTCGAAATCTCCAGCTATGATTGTGGATTTGTCTCTTTTTCTTAGTGGATCTATCAGTTTTTGTTCTATGATGCGTTTATGAAGCTTTCTATTAGGTGCCTACGTGTTCAGGATTGTCGCGTCTTCTTGCGGAATCGACACTTTCACAATTATGAAATAGCCTTCTTGATCTTTGATGATACTATTGGCTCTGAAATCTACTCTGTCTGATATTAGTATAGTCACTCCAAACTTTCTTTTGATTGGTGTGACTATGGCATGCATTTTTCTANATCTATCAGTTTTTGTTCTATGATGCGTTTATGAAGCTTTCTATTAGGTGCCTACGTGTTCAGGATTGTCGCTTCTTCTTGCGGAATCGACACTTTCACAATTATGAAATAGCCTTCTTGATCTTTGATGATACTATTGGCTCTGAAATCTACTCTGTCTGATATTAGTATAGTCACTCCAAACTTTCTTTTGATTGGTGTGACTATGGCATGCATTTTTCTATCCTTTTCTTCTGTTCGTACCTTTATAGTTCATTTTTTTTGCAACCAGTATACAGTTGGGTTTGCTTTTTTGGTCATTCTGACAATCTACCTTTAACTGTGGTTCTTAAACCATTTTTGTGTAACATGCCTCTTGACATGTTAGATGTAAGTCTATCATCTTGCTCTATGTGTTCTTCTGGTCCCATTTGTTCTCTTTTTCCCTTCCCTACGTGTTCTGCCTTCTATTAGGCTAATTAAGTATGTTTTGTGACTCTGTTTATATCTTTGCTGGGTTATTAGCTATAACTTTTTGTTTTGATATTTTAGTGGTTGCTATAGGGTTTATAGGGTACATCTTTAATTTATCACTGTTTACCTTCCAGGGAATATGTAACACTTCATATGTAGTGTAAGGACCTTGTAACAGTATTCTTTGTTTTCTCCTCTCTTGGCTTTTATGCAATTGCTGGCATTCATTTTACTTATACGTATATGATAAAAAAAATTCATAATACATTCTTATTATTGTAGCGGTCAGTTGCATTTTAAAAAATTTAAATAATCAGAGAGAAATCTTATATATTTACCAAAGTAGTTACCGTATCTGGTGCTCTTCATTCCTTTTGTGTGGATTTATATTTCTATTTGGTATCATTTTCCTTTTGCCTAAAGGACTTTCTTTGCTATGTCTTGCAATACAGGTCTGGTGTATGTATGAGAGCCACTGGACTTTCAGCTTTTACATGTCTGAAAAAGCCTTTATTTTTTGGAAGATATTTTCACTGGGTATACAATTCTTGATTGACAGCTTTTTCTTCTTTCCGCATGAAGATATGCCTCACTGTCCTCTCACGTGGATTTGTTGCTGATGAAAAAGCTACTGTCATTTTTATCTTTGTTTCTCTGTATGCAATGGGTTATTTTTCTCCAGATGCTCTGAAGATTTTCTCTTTTTACTGATTTTGAGTGATTCTGGTGCAGTTTTCTTCATGTTTCTTGGTATTGGGGTTCGTTGAGTTGTTCAGATCTGTGGATTTATAGTTTCCATCAAATTTGGAAAAGATGTGGGCATCATTTGCTCAAATATTTTTTCTGCCCCTCCCCTTTCTTCAAAAACTCCAAAACACCTATGCTAGGTCACTTGAAGCTGTCCCATGGCTCACTGATACTCTCCATTTCAAAAATTCTTTGTTCTCTCTGTTTCATTACCATTTCTTCCAGTTAACTAATCTTTTTCGCTGCAATGTTTAACTTGCTGTTAATCCCCTCTGGCATATTTTTCATTTCAGACATTGTAGATTTTATCTCTAGAAGCTCAATTTGGGTCTTTTTAAAAAATATATTCCAGGTCCATACTTTGAACATATGGGATTTAGTTATAACTGTTTTAACGTTCTTCCTGGCTATTTCTCACATGTGTTAGATCTGGGTTGGTTTCAATGGATTGATCATTTTCCTCATTATAGATTGTATTTTCCTGCCTCTGCATGCTTGGTAGTATTTGACTGAGTGTCAGACATTGTGAATACTGTCATGTTGTGTGTCAGATATTTCTGCGTTTCTGTAAATTTTCTTGAGCTTTGCTCTAGGACACAATTAAGTTTACCCTTTGGGATTTGCTTTAGGGTTTGTTAGATGGAAGCAGAGCAGTTTTAGTCTAGAGCTAATTATTTGCTACTACTGATGAAAGACCCCTGTGGATATCCCCCCACAATGTGCTGTGCATTATTAGTGTTTCCAGGCAGCATCCCCAGCTCTGTGTGAGTGCGGCGCACTGCTCCCCCGAGGGCTCTCAGCTCACTCTTTGTCTGGCCTTGGGTAGTTTCCTCATATGCACAGCCCAGTAAGAAACCTAAATTCTGGGAGGGGGGGGATGCTCTATAGCTCTTTGGACCTCTCTGGTGGTTCTTTCCTTATCGGTACTCTGTCCTGTGAACTCTAGTTGCCTTGGTCTTCCAGGACTCAATGTGTCCTCAACTCAGGGAGTCCACGGGGCTCTTCCAGGGCCCCTCTACACACTGTGGCCTGGAGAATTTGAAAGATATAAGCTGGGGCAGTCAGAGAGCTCACTGTTTTGTTTCCTATCTCTCTGGGATTGCTGTTCTTTGTTGTCTAATATTCAGTACTCTTGAAAACTGTTGTTCATATATTTTTTTGGTTTTTGGCTGTTTTGGATGAGAGGATAAACCCATTCTGTTACTATATCTGGAAGCAGGAGCCAGAGCCTCTGCTGCCACCACCACAAGCCATCTCAAGGCCAGGGGGTGCGTGCTTTTCCTGAGTAAAGAACAGATTCGAATCAGGTGTACGTGACTCTACTATGGGGCATTGCTTCTCCCACCAGAAAGAGTGATGTCGTCACTTCATGACTGAAGCACTTGCATGGTTATTACCCAGCCTGACTCTGTCAAGAGCCAAATGAGATGAGCAGACATTACTCGCCCATCAGGCAGGTAGAGTCCAAGGCTCAAAGAGGTATGCTAAGCGGCCCACGGCTGTGTTAAGAATGAATGGCGGAGTCATGACTATGACTGGGGCCTCTCTCCTCCACGCTGGGGCTGTATTGCTGCTTCTTCTCTCCCTTGTAGCAAGGCAGAGATCTCAGCTTTCCCTCCTCATCTGTAATGACATATGCATTTCCCCGCTGGGAAGAGGATGAATAGTCCAGTCCCCTGCTCAAAAGCACATGGGAAAGCCGTGCCGCAGTGAATGCAGCCCCAGGCGGGCCCCTGTCCTGCCTCGATGCATGGCGTGTACATACAGTCCTGTGGTTTTTGACTGTTGCTATGGTGTGTGGACAAAATAGGAGAGTGTTTCCTTGGAAAATTTCAACAGTGACTCATCCTTATTTCTGCTAGGACCGATTGAAGAAATGGATAAGCCTAGGGGAATAGCCGTATAATAGCAATGTTTGCTACCTATCAGGAAGTAGGTTGCTATCATTAAGTGGCTTCTTAAAAGCTTATAAAGTAAAGCAACATCAATCACATTCAAAGAGAAGCTGGCATTAGGAAGGGATGTGGAGTTCTGAAATGAATTCTCTATAATAGAGGGTCTTATTTCCTCTTGGTTCGCAGGAATCCTGCCCACAAGGATTGGTCAAAGGATCTGGCCCCTTGGGAAGCCTGTGAGCTCAGATACAGGGTGGGGAAGTAGAAAGAAGCTCAAAGGTCTGCATTCGAACTGCATCTGTCTACCACTGAGCCTTCATTTCCCTCTCTGTGAAATGGGCACAAGGAAGCCTATCTCACGGGGTGGTTGTGAGGAGGTAGCTGGTGCCTGGTGCTTACTCAGGACCACCGTC